>NW_010263975.1:0-21608 GCF_000690775.1 Eurypyga helias
GGAAGTTTGATGGCTTCTTTGAGGAGAGTCAAAGTGCTGCTGGTGTTAAACTTGATCGCGGTGGCTGGCTTCGTCCTCTTCCTGGCCAAGTGCAGACCCATCACGGCCAAGAGCGGCGATTCCTTCCATGACGTCCATCCCAGGGCAGAAGTGGCCAACTTGACGGCCCACGGCATCAGCTCCATCCAGGATGCAGTGCTGAAGCGACTCTCCCTCCTCGAAGATATCGTCTACAGGCAGCTGAATGGTAGGGATAGTTCTCTCCTCTTAATGCCCTTCGGGTACGGTCGCGGCGGTGAATCCAGGCAAAGAGGGTGCACCGCTTGCTTGAAGTTTGCGTGATGGAACAGTGCTTTTTTCTGTGTTACCGTGCAAATGCAGTCTCAACCGGCTGAATCAATTTAGTGTGTGATTTCCAAGTTGTCTGTGTTTAAAGCTCAGGGTACCTTGCACAGATGGGAGGAAATCGTAATAACATAATGCTTCCTTTCAGGTTTATGGTAGTGGTCAGGAAATCACAGTGTCAGGATTTATGCATCAAATGAGAGGGGTGTCCAGTGGGTGAAGGCAGGTGGGGGCAGTACGCTGTATATTGATGGCGGGAATGGCTTTTACTACTACGGAGTTGGTTTTTTGGAAGGGAGTTTTTAAACAGCATCATTTGAGTGCAGAAGGTCAGAAAGCAAGATGCACTTTCTCTAATAAGTTAAGCAAACTATTCAGTATTTCCTATGGCTCAGCATTGACAGCTGCTAATTAAAATCTCAAGTAATGATTCTCTTTATAGCGCAGTGAAGGGATTTCTATTAAAATCTCACCAGGTTCAGTAGTTCCAAGATGTAGAAAGGGAGTTTTAAAGATGCCATGTGGGATAGAGAAGCATGTTGTAAAGATGTAGGAAATCTAGGTGAGGTATCTAATTAAAACACTGACTGTGGAAGCCAATTTTTTTAAAATTGTCCCCCATAGATTCACAACTGGGAATGTAATCTCAGTCAAGTGTCCCGTTTATTGCTTCCAATCTCTGTAGCTTTAATGACTACAAGTTTTTGTGTATCAGAATTAGCACATCTAATGTTTTTTGGCAATGTCAGTGTGATTTTTTTCTCTGAGTTTTGAATACGAAGCTAATGCACAATGCTGTGCTGTGTTGAACCAAAAGCCGGTGTGCGCTCTGTTTCCGTATTGAGTCAGAGCTATTGCTGGGTATACTTCTGCACCGAGATGTGAGGCAGGTGCAGGAATGAAACCCACCTTTCCTGGTGCACAGCGGTTGTTTCAGTGGCTGTGCTCTGGGGAGGGCAGGCTATGAAAGGAGAAGCACTCAGCTGAGTAGGAAAGTGTTCTTTATATTGCTGCTTTATACACTTGCATGAAAAACCTGTCCTGCTGTGAGAGTGCCTAGCCCCACAAGGTGTTGGAGCTGTTGGGTGGTAAACAAGGTGAAACAAAAGAGTAACAAGGAATCAGTTAGAAAGCTGGGTGATATTTACAGTCAAACTGGTTGCTTCTGGGTATTGCTAGGGCAGAAGTTTCCAGTCAGATGTAGGCACTTACTTAAAAAGGGGCAGTAGTTGCTGTTCAAGATGAGAGACCTCGTACTGGGACCTTGGTATTGGACAAGTAATCATGATGCTGTCTACCATTCCCAAAATTACGGAGGGAAAGCTGAAATTACGTTATTGCCCTTCTGTGGAGAATAACGTGGGACTCCCTGCTCGGGCGTGCTCTGGGGACTGCTTTTGGAGGTAGCTGAGTCTGTGAGCAGAAAGAGAGCTCTGAATGTGCTCTCGGGTCTGTAGGCTGCTGTGGGCGCTTGGAGTAGGTTTGCGGCGTAGTACAGGAGCCCGCTTAGTGCTGAAGAGCAGTCATGTACCTAAAGACCACGGGAGGCACAGAGGTGATAGATATGTTGCTCATATTTTCTTAGGGCAGGCAGAAAGCTGAGCACATAAATGTGACAACTTGTTTGGCCCCTGCATACCAGGGTGATTTATAGTAACGCCGATGAGTCTGGCTACAAAATAGCTCTGGCATCGCGGTTATGTAACTTTGGGTCAAGTGTGTATTTGGTACGGGTGATTTTTAGAAAAGTACGATGTGCTCTGTTCTCTGAGTGATGCCTGTGTGTTGTGCTTCAGCAAGATGTGGGTTTAGAGCAAGATGTGGGGGCCAGCTGAACGCCCGTCACCACCAGCTGGCACTGACAGGAAGCAGTCAGGGGTGCTGAGACAATCCGTAGGACTCAGGATACGGAGGCAGCTGGACCGACGTCCCCACCAGTTTTCTGTGCCCAAATCAGCATTCATTTTGGGCCATTGAAGTACACCTAAAGCTAAAATCCTAGTGCCTGCTTGAAGTATGCAAATACGGGCTCACTTCTTTTCGCCTTTAGTTGCATGCGGGTGTGAAGTGCCTAACAAAACCTGCCACACGCTCGTGCACGAGCTCCCTGCAAAACGCGTCCGCTGAGGGAATTATTTCTGTTGTTTAAGGTTGGGTCTTGTATTAAATCTGACCTGTGGTTTAGGTACAAATTTTAGAATATGGTATCCTGTAGTGTAGCAGGTAGAAAGGCTGTACCTCGGGGAGCATCCGGAAGTATTTGGCCAAAGACTGATTGTAAAACACAGTCTGGGTGCAATCAGCTATGGATTTTTTTCTGCTCTAGAACTTGGCTAGATTTCAGTTTGGAGTTGAAGCCATCTTTGAAAAACTGTATCTCTTCAGAAGCTCTATTCTGTAAAGATCAAATGAGCAATCCGATCATACCATTGCTGTGTTTTTGTATTTTGAGTCATGTAGTATAAACCATATTGGAAATAACATCTCTTTGGTGTGGCAACTCTCACTCTGTGTGTATCTGTACTTATTTCTTTATTTCTGTAAATGTTGGCCATGAAAACAAGCTAAACAACACTGCCTCAGGTCTGGCAAAGGGACGTTTTTACACATTTCTCTGCAGTGCCATTCTGGGGATAGCATGGGGGCCCTCTCTTATACTACTTTGTGCAAGTAGAGCTGTCCCAGACGTGACCCAATCTGCCTCCTACAGTGACTCCTCACTCTCCAGGTGATGCTCCTTGCTGTTGTGTAATGTTTTCAGCCCTGCTCAGCTGGGGCTGTGGTTGCACAAAGTTAATCACGTCAGCTGGGGGACGGTTGTTTCTGGCCGTTGTTGAATGAGTGCCTTGGGGGTGCTGAAGGGGATCGGGGAGTCCTCACAGCAGACAGTGCCATTGCTTAGTTTTCTCCTCTTTATAATTCATGAAGTATCCCTGAGAAGACTTGGGTTTATCCCAGTTTGTCTATTCGGTCTTCTTTTGACCTAAAGCTGATTGAGAACTGTACGTGTGCTTCGTTCGTTCTGCCAGTTTATTATTGCCCCGTAGTTCATTGCACAAGTTTTGTGTGTTTTGCTTTTTGCTTTTCCATTGCTTTTTGTTGGTCTCTAATTGGATGGCTCCTACAGTTGCATGGATGAGGATGCCCTTTGAAATGGGGGGCATTCTATGTGCATGCACTTACCTGAGAATTCAGAGGGTTTTTCATGTTTGTAGTCACTTTTATGGATGGAATTTTCTTGTTCAGCAGATGTTCAGAGGAAGGTAATGAGGGCCTGGAAGGAACCATGTGCATTTTACTCTGGGTATTAACTACAACTTGTCTTTTTGTTCCAAACCTAATTTTTTGTGTGCTGACATTTACATAAGCAAAAATTTTTGTCCAGATTAGCCCCAACTTTATGGAGATTCACAGAAATGAACTTTTCAGTTGGGTCTGTGTTTACAAAGAGAGGGTTTCTGCACTTATGTGACAAACTAGTTAGCAAGTGAGGAGCTGGAGTGAGTAGACTCGGAAGAGAGCATTCAGCTTCTGCCACAACCGTGGGCTTCCTGGGCAGTGTTGGGAAAACTTGATTTTCCTGACCCTCTCCATCTGCAGGGATTTGAGATATTGAGACAGCAATGGTGGGTCAACTTTTCTAACATCGCAGTGGTGTATCGGGTGAGTGACATGACTTGAGAAAAGCTGCAGTTTGCCTCTTAAAACGGTGTACAGAGATTTTGCTCAGGGTGAGGCTCCTCAGTGGGATGGTTGCGGTGGCTGTTGTATGGTGGGAAGCCACACATCTCCCCTCCTACAAGCAACGGTCCTGGGGGAATTGCCCAGGTAGCTTTTGTCTGGCTGCATTTCATCTTTCTTGAACTCGTGCATTACCTTCCTTCACCTCCCTTTGTCCTCTTGAAGTCGTGCTTGATCCCTCCCTGGGTGTGGGAAAGGGAAACGTTCATGGCCGTGCAGCATGCATTCACCCTCCTCCCTGGAGGAGAGAGGATAAGGTTTGTGCATCCCTCAGGAACTGCCTGCCCAAGATAGGAGAAGCATTGGTCATCAGCGCCTGAGGCACTGAAAGGCTGGTGGGATGTATGAGGTCCATAAACAGGTTTCCTCACTGCTGGGGGCTGCACCAGTGTTGAGGATTCAGCCTCATTAGGAGGAAAGAGCCTTGACCTGATTTTGTGTATTAGTTTATGTCCCTGTTCTAAGTCTGATCGTGCCCAAAGGTGGGCAATCCCCTGTTCTAAACCCCGTTTGCCAGAAGCTCTTTAAGTCAATATATGAATAGTTTAGTCATTAAATAGTGCTGCTAGCTGGAGAATACTCTAAATAGGCCCTTGATTTGCACGTGGGGAAGCCATCATCTCTATTTACCCTATCTGAGCTCCTTGAAGAAATACAAGCAGATCAGTTCTGCTGGTTGCTGGTGATCTCAGGATCCTTCCACCCAGCCGCCTCCCGGATGTGCCGGCCTAAACACCTGTGCATCCACTTGTGCGTGTTAGCAGAGGTTTGGGTCTTGGATTAAGGCTGCCCAGGAGCAGGGAGGCTCTGAACTCCCTCTCTAGTCCTTTCTGGTTGATACACAACAGCTGAATGGAGGAAGCGCTCAGCTGCCTGGAAGCCAATGGGGTGGGAATGATGTGGCATCTTTGATTAGTGTGAAAAAAATATGTAGAAATTCTTCACTTCAAGCTAAATATTAGTAAGACAGAAAGCACTGTGAAAGGGCACTGCTGACTCATTGTAAGCTCTTCTTTTAAATTTTATTTTGTAAACTCGCAACCGATTATGTATGAGATTGGAGACAATAAAAGCTATTTGCAGATTCTTGTAAACGGGAGGCCAGGGGTGAAGAAATACCGAAACGACGCTGGCCAGAAAATGGGTGAGCAGAGTAGGCTTTTCCCCTCATGCTGAAAAAGTGCACGGGGAGTAAATTGCTGCTTTACCAAATATTAGAAGTTGAAGCGGAACTTTAAATTCCTTCATGATTAAATAAGCCTATGTTCATTTTTTCAACAAACTTGTATCTGTGCTTTTGGACATGGAATTATTTGCACATGATGAGATAGGAACAAGTGTATGCCAGCAGCCTCCCTGCATACAGATTGTGCTCTCGTCTGCTTATCCAATTAACAAATTAACTTTGTGAGGGTTGCATATGGACACAGCGGCTGATACTGAAACATAGCCTTTTGCATGGTCTTGCTATCCCCCTTGTAAAGTGGCACTTAATTAACTTAAAACACTTTAGAGATATGTGGATTTGCTTCCCATAAGGATAAGATAATGCTTATCTTCTATAACACTTATCATCCTCAAAGTACATTACAAACTTAGCTAACTACTGAGTATAAAAATGACATATGAAAATAAGGCAGATTAAAAGCGGTTCTATCAGCCATTTAGCAGTATGTAATAGTGTTACACCCACGGACTAGTAATATTAAGATTTAACAGGTAGGTAATACATTAACTAAGAAATTGTCTGATTAAGATAAACAACTATATGTAAATAATGGAGAGTAGGGAAATGCAGTGTGTAGGCAGAAGGGCCCAAACTTTAATCATAGTAATAAAATAAACCAGCTCTTTATATGAGCACAGCCTCGCTGGGTGAAATCCTTTGATACAAGAAATGATGTGGAGATAAAGTGATATGCTCTGGGGATGTGACTGCTGTATTAACTGATGGTTGTTACCCAGGGTCTGAGATGCTGTCTCTCTGTTTACCCCCCTACCATGATGTTTCTGAAGTACAAACTAACTGTTTTATTTTGTGTGGACTTATATAGCTATTTGATAAAAATTGCAGCTTTAATATTTATTATATACCCAATAGATCTGGCTGCCATGTGCTGCATTAGGAGTAATGCAAATTATCCAGATTTAGTACATGCTTTTAGAAATTCTCAGCCTAAACTTAGTAACTGCAGGAGAGTGGTCTGCATGGGTTTGAGACACCTGAGAGCTGCTGTCTGTAAATTATTCTTATCAGGTTCGTGGAAATTGGGTCTGATACCAATCAACGAATGAATAAAAGAAATACTTCTTAGAGAAATAATAGAGTTAAGAGATGAGGCTTCAAATAGTCATTTAGGAAGCATCTGCAAGCTCAGACGTTAACGTGACATTTAGTTTACAACCCGGCTGACTGATAGATAATTTTTGTTTTCGATAGTTGTTTGGCATCATCATCTGAATATTCACTGTCATTGGCAATGAATGAGTAATAAGCCACTAACACATTTATCATGCAGAGACAACACAGGATTCATGAGATACAACAGCGATGACTAGAAAATAGTGACAACAATGGTATTTTATTCTTGCATATTAATTCAGGTCTGCCTGAATGGAGAAGCAGAACTTTACCTCGATAGTAAAATTTACAAAGGTACGTTAAGTTGACGCTGCCAAATCCGACAGCTTTTAGGAATATTTTTCTAAGGATACAAAAAAAAAAAAAAAAGGGTGCTGTAATTATGTGAATTACAGTATTGTTTCCAAGGCTCAGTTTGGATCAGTGGTGTGTACTATTGTGTCTCCAGCACGAGACATTTGGAATTGGGTACATTTGGCAAAACACGGGCATCTAGTGACATTTCAGTGCCTGAAGGCATCCTGCTTGGCTTCCAGCTGCCACTCCAGAAGGGCACGACTCAGCCGCCGGTGGAGTGTCACATCTGCTGGGCTCACGCAGCATCTTGGATACCTCGAGGCCTTTCGGATGGCAGCAGGCATTGCTGAGGCAAGAGAGTCCCACACCTGTTGTCTCAGAGATCTTCTGCTTTGATCTGAGGGGACAGACGGGTGAAGTTGGCTTTAGGCATATGCTGTCAAGGCACTTGGATTTTGGGGAGTCTTTCTGGTCTACTCTTGGCTACCAGCTTCCCTCATTACTTCTCTCCTGGCAGAAAGCCTGTGCATTTTTGGTAAGAAAATGCTGCATGCAGCCTGTGAGCAAATCTACCTGTAGCACCAAAGAAAATAGAAATGAGCCTTCTCAGGTAATTAAAAAGGTTTTACTCATTTTGTGATTTATGACACTAATCTTTATCTAAAACTGAACAATCTGGTCCAGATGTTACTGGCAGGCTGCCAGTTCCCAGCTCCTACAGATAGACCTGGATCCCAGGGTAGGTGAGGACATTGTGCATGTTGAAATATTAAATATGAAGAGGAGACTTCTTTTTGGTAAGATGTCCTTACTGAAGTCTGCAAAGGGCTGTTCAAAGCAATTACGCATAATATTGACCCTACCGTGAGTCAACAGCAGTGATTCAAGTTCAGTAATGTATCCTAGCGGTACAATATTATTTTTCCTAAACAGTTTTGGGAGTGCTAGCAGCCGTATTTTCTAGCCCCAATTCCCGTGGTCAAATTTCTTCAAGAAATTATTGAATGCTTTACATCTTGCTGCTACAAGCGTAGCTAGTTCTGCCTATAAATCTAATAGCTATCGACCCACATTCTGACATTCACTGACGGTTATCTAAAAATAATGCGGTAATGATGCAATGAGAGCCCTACGTAAAACATTACGTGTGAGGAGAGTGCTGTGCTGAGCTTTGCTCTGCTGTCATTGAGCAATTACACGCCATACTTCTGGTGCAGTCTTGCGGTTTGGATGCTTGTGTCGGTGGGCGATGCGAAGTTATCTGAGAAAGAAAGATAATTCCCTAAAATGGGGAGTGAGTTGGATAAAAATCACGGTTTGCCTTTTCCATTTTAGAAACCTGCTGATCTGCGCTTGCACGCCTCTCTCTGCGTAGGGAGTACCAGTTCCTGTGATACTGCCCTCCCAGGGATTTGCTCCCTGGGATTCAGTGATACCCGCAGACGTGATGCGAAAGGCTGGCTGCCCTACTGCAGCACTTGTGCACTCTTGGAACAGGAAATACCTATGGATTCCCAGGATCTGTCATATGAGAGTCATATCATAACTCTTGGTACAATGATTTTTTTTTTAAAATAAGGATCCTCCTGGGTTGTCTGATCCAGGCTGTTGTGGAACAGCACCACTCTTCCTGCTTATGGGGAAAAAGGAAGATCTCTGGAAAGCCGGGGCCGTGTCGTACATAGTAAATCTCCGCTTCATCCTGCACAGCTGGCTTGCCTTGTTGCACCTGACGGCTTAATTTCAGCGGAGTAAAACCAACTGTGTGATGTGTCAGCACTGGATGCTGAGGGAGGAAGGGGGATCCTTGGTCTTTCTTTCCTTTAGTACCCTCAGTTTATGTGCAGGTGGGAATGTCTTGTGTGCCTTCCCGTGGTTTGAAGCGTGATTGCCCAGCAGTAGGGCTTCTCTGGGGTCTGGTAGGGACCGGCATTGGATAGGAGGGGGGAGAGCTGGTCTCTGGTCTCTGCCGTGTGTTGCCTTCGGGCCCTGGAGCATCCTTAGTGTCCCTAACTCTTCCCCAGCAGCCAAGTGGGACACAGGATTTTCTTTTCTCCCATTTCCTCAGCGTAACAGAAGGGCCTTTTTGTGTTTGTGGGCAATGGAAATCCAAACTGCTTTTCCTTGGTGTGGCCAATTGCTGCTGATATACGGAAAGCAGAAAGCCATTCCAAGAGAAAAATCGACAGTGGATTTACAGACACCAACAGTGCCTCGGCCGAGTTATCTTGGGTATTTCCTTCAGCTGCAGAGAGCAAGAGAGGGCCAACCAAGGTCTCTTACCTGATGCTGGTCAGGATTTATTTAACCTTTGTTTTAATCTTCATTTGCTCATGTAGTATTTCAGGCAGTGTAATGGGCTGCCATGGTAGTGCGTGTTCTCAGAGCATAGAGATGAAGTGAGAAGGTTAATTTAAAATGAAACAATTACAATTTCTTTCTGGGTCTTTGCCTATGTTACATTTTAAATTAAATGATGAGAGCACTCATGTTTGCGCCAAATTACTACAGATTCTTCCAAAACAACTGCTTGATCATACTCAAAACACAAAGCAAAGGAGAAAAAAAGTGAAAAGCCATTTAATTTTAAAGCTTGCTTACATTCCGTTATTGGATTTAAAATCATTTTTGTTGACCTTTGTGTGTTTTAGCGTGTACCACCTTTAGTGAAGTGCACTGGAACGCTGAATGCTTTAAATAGGTTGGAATGTAAAAACCCTATTCTGCTAGATTTTATTTCAGTTTTTCATATTTGCACTGACAAGACAATAACAGTAATAACCATTACACTTGTCTAAGCCTGTAGTCAAGGCTGGGGCCGTGTCGTGCTGTGCCCTTTGCTAAGTGTAGGCCGAACGCCATGATGGGAATTTCTGTTTTCTTGGAGTTGTTATCCCTGCAATGAGGAGGGGTGGGTGTCCCCATTAAGGGCACCAGGCATTCAGCGGGACAGCGTTGGGTCTGTTTTTGCTCCAGTGTTTTGTGTGATGCTGGACAAGTCCCTTACAATAACACTAGAAAAAAATATGTGAGTTAAGGATCCCAGCTCCCTTATGTATTTCTGCATGAATGTCCCAAGGACAGAAAGAGATGAAGAGGTTCATGGGATGAGAACAGAGAGGAAGTTGCAGTCTTGGAACTGGCATCAAAGAAGGAGGAACAAAGAAAGTGAAAAAGGAGCAATGTTTGAGTCACTCACTCCTTCCCATGACAAACGACTGGAATGTAGCCTTAATTAAGTGAGTACCACTCCCATTATGACCCTGCCCAGTGGCCCTGGCTGGTTCATGTCCCCTGTACTTGGTGCTATAAACCAGTGAGAAACAGGCCGTTCCCAAACCACTTATCATACAGTGGGATAAATCATGCAACAGAATGAGGCAGAAGACGGGGAGAGAATTAGACCTAATGTTGTGTTAATTCCCTGTGGCTTTTGGATTTAAAACTCATGTTGGTTTAAATCTATATTAATTATATGTCGCTGGGGTTGAAGGGGAGATGTGTAAGAAAATGAAATAATAGAGCAGGCAGATGTGCAAGTGAGGCTGGAGGGAGGGAGGATGGCAGTGACGGTGAGAGCTGACGGCAGGGGTGAGGCTTCATCCAGGAGCAGCCCGCTGAGCCGAGTCCTGCGGTGGAAGGGTCTCCGTGGGCTTTGCGGGCTGGGGGGGCAGGCAGCAGCTCCTCTCTGTGTATTCCTCAGGGTTTCTGCCTCCGGAAGCTTTACGTGGTGCCGTGAGTTCTGTGGGACAGCTTCAACATTGGCTTCAATGCGAGGAAAATACCCACTGCGAACAAATTCATAAAGGGATACGCAGAGGGACCCAGGTTGTGGGAAGGTGGGAGACCAGAACTCTCTCTTTGGAGGAGCAGATGCTGGTGGTGGGCTGGATGGTCTCTAGATAAGGCTGGTTTGGTTGATCCAATGCCCAAAGGGACAGAGCTGGTTTTTACGCTCTGCAGGTGGAGGTCAGAAACAAAACTGCATTATCTGGGGAAATAACTGAATAATTAACCTGGTGGGCCAGGGATGGGCGAGGCGCCGCTCTGATGTGAAGGGGGATGGTTGAGATGTGCTGTTTGATTAGTGCTTGTGGTATGAAGGGACAGCATGACAGCCGGATCACGCAGATGACTGATGGGCATGCAGACAGCTTTCATGTAGAAATCTGCCCCTGCCAGGAGCGTCTAAAGGTAGTTACCGGCTTTTACAGTGTCTTACATGGAGGGTGTTACTGGGGTCAGGTCATATTGACTTCAGTTGTCTTTGGATCAAGCACTGAATCAATAAGTGACTTTCTGGGGGAGTTTGATAGCTGTTCTGCACAGACATAAAAGGGGTTAGACAGTAAAATGGGATTTTACACTTTTATCAGTCTTTTCTCAGGAAGTTGCTCAACTTCCAGATACTAATTAATGCTGTGTCCGTTCTACCAATATTCCTCCCTACTGATGCTGCCTTTTTGATCCTGTGAAACAGCATCAGGCCTTGCAAATTACAGCCAGCTGCCAGGTTGCAATGAGGAAATGATGACTGGAAAAGAATAAACTTTGGCATCCCATCCCAGTTTGAGGTATCCAGCATAATTAATGCTCTTTGTGCAGCTGTTTGGAATATCCTGGAATTTCCTTGAATGTCCAGCTCTGATTATAATTACAGAACTGTATATCCCGAAATACCCATCTCCAATTACAGTTACTGGAGTTGGCTAGCCAAAGGAAGTAATTCATTCCAAAGCTGCACACCCAGGTGTAGCATCTTCCTTCGGGGCTGCCCAGCCTTTCCCATCATGAGAAACTGCTTTAATTCTTTTATAATCTTTCCAATTGGGCTGAAATGGTCAGATATTGTCAAGATCATGTTTATCTTTAATCCCAGCAAAGCGATCCAGATGTTTTTGGAAATGATGTATGAGAAAAACACGTACCACTGTTCCCACGGAGGGACACAAGTAGTTACAAATGGAAAAGGACCAGAGGGACTGAATTGGGAGGTGAAAAAAATAGGGGGCTGAGACCACAGGAGCAGAGTAGGGGAGAAATGAGGAGGCTGATATGGGTGAGCAACACGGGAATCAGTGGGGAAGAGGGGTCATGGGGCAGGGAGCAGTGGCCCCGGGGAGGTGGGGAGTCCTGGTGGCATCTCTGTTTTGCTGCAGCAGTGTTTGAATGCGGCACCGTTTCTTGGTGGTTTTGTTAGAAGTAGTGGAAAAACGGCCATTGGCAAAAGAAGTGTTATTTTCAACTCGATATTTTATATAAATGGAGTATAACTGAAAAATAGGTTACTTCCAGCAACCTTAATACCAAATGTGGTTCTTGGGTGTTTTTGCTGGTTTGATGATTAAAGTGCTAGCCTTGTAGACCATTCAGAAGATGTGTGGGTATTAAGCCAGGGCAGGTATTATTAGCTGTGTAAAGCAAAACAATACAGTCACTGTAGAAAAATTACGGGTTTTGTGCTGAAGCAGATATTTAACCTTTGTTTTTACAACTCCAGAAATGAAGCAGTTTGTTTCTTAATGTGGGCTTAATGCTTAAAGTGTATGCTGACTGGATTTTCACAGCTGAATGTATGAAATGCTGGGCTATTAAAATCTGTTTTAACGATCTCTTTTCCCATAACTCCTAATATTTGCCATTTACTAATTATGATGTGCCTAAGCAGTTCTCATTTGTAGTAGGTATTTTAAATGCTGCAGCTGTCCTAGTTTCAAGCTAACCGCTGGTGACTCTCTTTTTTTATGTCTGAGAATGGAGTAGTATTGGTGATTTTTGTAGGTTGGCATTAAGTGCTCGCCTCATACTGCTCTTCATTAGAAGGTTTTTGATATATGGGTCCCCAGTGGAAGCAGGAATAGTTGGACTTGGCAGAGGAGCAGCAGTGCTGGAGAACACACGTATTTTCAGTGGCGTAAACTTATGCTGAGTCAGCGAGGGCATACCCAGGGGTGGGTGGTGTGACTGGAGAATTCCTGCTCTATTTGTCTTTTTTTTAATTCTTAGGATTTTCCAACATATTTATAACAGGGAAAATGTGGCTGTTTGGGAGGTAGCAGCCTGGGCAGCAGCTTTGCAAGCTTCCCAAGTGGCTTGTGGAGGAGGAAAAGGGACGGTGGTTATTTTCATGGTCCATTTTGCTGCTCCAGGGCCTGGGTGATGAGACCATGCGAACTAGGTTAAGGCCCCACAGATACTAATGAGGTCATTGACCTTATAGACTGATGGACCTCCCTGCAAAACAGAGCGCCGAGAATGCAAGAGAAGTGGTAATAAAGAAGAAGAACTTGTAAAGTGTGAGTTACAGTCCAGGGGCCATACTTGAAGGAGAAATGGAAATCCACAGCTCGGGGCAATTTAGATGCTCTGCAAGCGAGGAAAGCCTGCTCACTCAGTTGTCTGTCCTTGCATTTCGTTTTACCTGAATTTTACCTGATGTGGGTTTTTTTTTTCCTTAATCCCATTTCTCAATCACTCTCACCAGGGGCAACTCTAGCTGTGACTTGACAGCTGCTGCTGTCTTCTCCAGCTTGTGCTGCCAAAAATACTAGTTGATTCTAGGGCTTAAGGCACAGTGCTGTCTATTTTCTGTATTCCTTCCTACTATGAAATCGTACATATTAATATTAATAATGGTCTTTCTAAATTCAAAAGCCTAAGTTTCTTTAAACCTCAGTTTTTGGCAGGTATGTCCTGGCAGTAAACACGGCTTATGATGTGGGCGTGCTTTAGGGTTAGGTGTAGTGGACAAGTATGGAGTCTGGAACCAAAATCTTAAACTCTTAAGAAAGCTGGAATGTGAGAGCTTTGAATATAATCTTTTCACATCTTGTCAAATAATTCCTTCTGATTTGGAAGAAGAGACTATGGTGCCAGGGGTACAACTGCTGCTGTTGGAGGCAGCATCAGCCCTACAGCCTCTTGCTCTTGCCTCCAGAAGATCTAAAAAAAAAACTGTCCTTTTTTGCCTGCTCCTTCCTTTGCATTTCTTGCACCTCCATGCTGAGCCTTGGCTCAAAACCGTAAGAGTTGAAACTAAAGAAGCTGGAAATAAAAGCTGATTTAGGAGTCTTTTGACTGGATCAATGGAGCAAAAGAACAGGCTGAAGTTGCACAACTGTGGATTAGGAGGACTTCACTGAAGGTGCTGTGTCAGGGTCTTGTACCACGCTATTATCTTCAGAGGTGCATAAGGCGAATACCTTTCCAGTCTTGGGAAATTCCTTTATACTTTAATTTTAAAATGCTGACTTGTTTTTAAATTGCTGATAGGGAAGTAATAATGCAATTTTTGAGGTTCATTTTCTTTGACTCAGTTTTTGGATGTTATTAGATAAAACCTTTTCAGGATTTGCCTTCTGTGAGCACTGGAATTTTCTTTTCATACCGTTAGTTGCATTTTCTGCAGTTTGCATACTCAGTCCTGCCAGGCACCCGGAGGTTGCCAGAAGGAGGGGGACGGCAGCAGCCATCCCTGCAGTCCACGGGAGCCCAGGGTGCCCCGCAGCCCAGCGAAAAGCATGACTGCCCCCGCGACTGTCCTGTGCGTGTTCAGCGATCCAGGCTCGAATCAGAAGCTGCTGCCTGGTTCGGTCAACATGGACCTTTTCTGTGTGCCTGTATGGGGACAGCTCAAACCACTGAGGGTGCTTAAAACCCTGTAGCTCAGCCTTGTCTGCGCTGTAAATTCTTCTGCCTGTATCCCTACGTGGGTGGGTGGGGAAAAACCCAACGAAGTCGCAGTGATCGTTGCGGGTACACGCTGCGTTGTTTCCAGGGACTTCAGCGGGGTTAGGATCAGGCTTGTCTGATGTGCTTTGTTAATTGGCAGTACGAATTGGAAGGCTGTGTGTTAGGTTAAAGAAATAAAAAGGTAGGGCCCAATTTTCAGGCTGAAATAGGTATGAGCTGGGCTTCTCTCACATCAGTCCCTTGAGCTTTTACAGTTTAATACAAGAGATTTTCTTTTTTCTCCTTTTTTTTCCTCCTTACTAGGTCATGAAGATCCTTTGTATTTCATTTGCATTGTGTTATCTATTGGGGCTTGGACTTGTAGCGATGCACCAAATTGAGAACTAACTGGATGGCAGATACCTTTCAAGTTTTCGTTCATTTTCCGTGTTTAATTTTTTTTTGACAAGTAAATACAGTTTCATATTTATACCCATGCTAGGAATAAATCAAATTAGCCTGAAATTAGCCTTTGCTCTTACAATGCTTTGCACACTTTGAATGTTAAGGAGATAAGGAGGGAGATGAGCAAACGTGCTTTGAAGACGAGCTGATTTCCATAGCAGGCAGAGTGACCTACTTAATGGGAGGGGGAGAGCGAGCGGAGTTGAAAGTGGGCTCTTTATTTATTTATATAATTTTAAAGTGTCTGCGTCAGTGCTCCCCTGGCTGAGCCCTCTCCTGACACTCACCTGGCAGAGGGCTGAAGAACCCAGAGCTGAAGAAACGTCATTTGTCCTTCAGGAGTCTCTTTGTATTACAGAGATGGGTGTTGGCGTTGCAGCCAGCGTAGAGCTGTGCAACTCAGCGCGGAGGCTCTTGGTAGATGACAAGATTCAGACAGGGCTTTGGGGGAATGTTAATCACAGTTTAACATTTGTAGGAAATCTACTTCATTGCTTCGCTTAAACGAGAAGGAGCAGCATGCTTTGCTTGGGGGCTCTTGAGCGTCGCCTTCAAGAGCACGGGATGTTCGGGAACATCCTTGCGGAGAGCTGCCAAACGGTGCAGCAGGTGTGGAGATCCCCTGTAGATGGGTTGGAGCAGCAGATGGCTGGTGAGGAGAGGTGCATTTGCTTCTATTTTCACACTCCTAGTCTGTTAGCCAGGAGATGCATGGGGTTGTAGGTCGGTAGGTGTGTACCATCAGATAAACACTGGCTGAATGGGTATGTGGTTTGTGGCCTTTTGTCGTTAAAATGGGCTCCCTCAGGAATAAGACATGCCTGATTCAGGTCTGGTACCAGCTTAGTGGGGGCCTTACTCTGCAAAACATCAGTGTCTGGAAGGCCAGTGCCATCCATTGAGCTGCAGTATGCATCGCACACGCGCAGTTACAGCTTGCTGACCTGTCCCTAGTACGGTCATTTCCTTTGGTGTGAAGTCAGCGTAACGCGCGCCTGGATCAGAATGGCCATGGGTTATACCGCACATTGAAATGCGTGAATTTATACAGCAAATGGTGATCTGTCAGGCCCAGGGGCCTTAATAACTTGTTTAGCTGAAGGCTGGCCATGCCCTGGTGGTGCTGGTTTGAGGTCTGCGAGCTGTGTTTGTATCTTAACTTGATTTGCATCATCTGCAAAATAATAGATATCCAGGACCTGAGTTGGGCGTAGCTCATGCATGGCAAGAAACTGATGATCTGAGCTTTCACATCCTCAGATATTAATAGATACTCTGCTCTTGCATTTAAAATATCATGGTGTCCTGACAGGCAGAAGCAGAGGACAGGCTGTTGGTCTGAGCTTCTACGACAGTCTGGTCTGAGCTGATGATCTTAAGTTTATGTAGAGATGAAGATTCATTCATTTATTCAGAGAAGGTACTAAAAAGTCTTCCTTGCTCACCCTGCATAGTGAGCAGTATTTTGTAAGAGCAGTGTCTGTCTGCTTGTCTTTGTCTGAAATCTTTTTTCCTCCTAGTACCTGAGTGGAACAAGATGAAAACTCCCCTGCCCTGTGGGTAGTTGCATTTCGCTGGAGCCGTATGTTGAGTTCGTGAAGCCCGGTGGGAATTTGGCAGGATCTATGAACTGAGTTAAAAATTAAGAACTGACGAGTAGGTGAGAAAAGACTGCTCACAGCCACCTCAGGGCATTCGTGCTCCCGAAACAACTTTGCTCCACGCCATTATTGTTCCCTATTGCTTTTTTTAATAGCATTTCTTTTTCTGTGAGTCAAAACTTAGCTCCTTTTAACTTCCATTCTTCACTAAGAACAGCAAATCTGAGAAGTCTAGAGGAAGTCTGTGGCCTGTTTAAAAAGTTTTACATGTTTTAAGTAACATACATAAAATGGGTTCTATATATACTTTTATATAAGTATATATACACACTTACCTAGTTAAGTAGCATATATAAATAGTTTATTGACCCATTGCATGGAGGGAAGTATGTCAAGTCAAGCTGAGAGGAGTGATGGAGAGAGCTGCTGCTCTGCTGCCTTAAACATCACCTGGTCCTGTTGTTCCTCAGCCTTTTGCCCCCTGTGCAGGGACTTCGAGTGGCCTCTTAGTTCTTCTGTGGGTCTTGCAAGAGTCCAAACTGCATGGTATGAAGAAGAACATTTGACAAGACACTTGTGGTTCCCCTGGAACAATGTTCCATTCTTGGCAAAGAACATTTAGGTTCTTGGAGAAGCGGTAGCTCTCCCGCATGTAACTGAGCTGGGCATCATAACTGAGAAAAATGGTTTTTGGCAGCAATGGGAGGGGGGAGGTCAGTAGCAGAATCACCCATGCAGTGGCCAGCAAGAGCTTGTCCCCCTTGGCAGTGCTGTGGTTGTGTGAGAGCGAAACTTCCTGACTCACCCTGTGTATTCAGAAGTAATGCATCCTGCTGGGATGCAGCATGCTTGCACCATGTGAAAGCATTTGCAGTCAGAAGGTCGTTTTACCAGCACTGACCGCACTGTTGGAGGAAAGAGTTCAGAAACTTGCCCAGGTTCACTGGCCTTGACAATCAGGGACAGGATGTGAAGGGCAGTATGTTGCCCAAATAAAAGCAGTTACCGAACCAGGATGTTTTATACTCCCCAGAAAACCCACTGAGAAGGGAGAGGTAAGTGGCTGTGGCTCATGTCAGAATTAACTCTGGGAAAGGCTGACCTCGAAAACAGGATCTGGGGATTTGTACACATTGGAAGACAAGCAAAATGGAATCCAAGATCAAAGCTGTTTTATTGTTTGTTGTTATACATCTGTCTTCAAATAACTGGTAATGAAATCTTGGATTTTAGTATTGTAGCCCCTCGCCTTTAGCTGAAGGCATTTTGTTATGGATAATGGCTTCAGATGGCTGGCAAACCATTTTCAAAGTCTTTGGGGTCCTAAAGGAGCAGTGACCATCTCTTGCAGTGCCCAGAACATGGATCTGAAATCAGAGGTGGCAGGGGTGTTACGGGACACTGCGAACTGGCTTCATTTCGAAGCAGAAAGCCGAGACACTGCTGAGATGTCTCCTAGGGATGTGATTTAATCCTTGATACACAACTAGATGAAGAATAAGTCTCCCTACATCATAACACTTGCGTGTTATAAAGCGCTTGTGTTATCGGTTGCTCTGTGTGGATGGCATGGCCAAACTGGGCTTCAGCCCGATGAAAAATGCCCCAGAGTTTCTGTCCCCCGTGTTTGGTGGCTGGCAGAGCTCAGCTCTAGGGAGGGAGAGTGCAAAAATAGTTGAGTAATGATGATGATAGTGTCCTTTTTCAGACATGCTTGTCCATGGCATAGGATAAAGACATTCCTGTGGGTATGGCAATACAAATAAAAACAGCGGAGCTCTTGGATCCAGTTGTGAGAGATGGAACAGATGGGCCCTTGTGTGCAAACAGAGCGTGTTCTGCCTTCGCTGGCACAGCAGCCAGTGCGTCTGGTGTAGGAGTGGAGCTTCAGTAATGCCAGACCCTGTAAAAGGCCTGGAAAATCATATTTTTCTTGAGAAAATTAATTAACTAGTTGTTTTTTCTAATACATGTAGACTGACAACTCATGCTATTACATATGGAGGTTCTGCATCACTGAGCCTTATGATTTCTTCCCTCTTGCTCCTGTGAAGCTTCTGTGACTCCCTTGTGCTGAAGGGCAGTGAAACCACAGTGCTCCTGCCTGCGGGGCTGTTGCCTCTAACCCCTGCCTGCTGCGAGGATGCGTGCGCTTTCCTGTGTACGTGCTGAGGAGGTGTAGCAGCTGTCTGGAGCTATGGGATGGAGAAGTAAACACAAGGCGACTTAGAGACCTTACCGTGGTGTGGAAGAAGGATGGATGCAGCCACTTCAGACAGGTTAGCAACTGGCTCCTGGGATGCCTCCGAACCAGGCTGCATCATATGAAGTAAAGCTGTATCATCTGTACCTCTGGAAGAGGAGGATAGTTGTAAGGGCTGCTATCTACCCTAAACTGGAGTTGGAGAGAACCTCTTATTTGGGCAAAAGGAGGGTGCAGGTTTGGATTTTGAAAAAAATCCTTGTATCGTGTTTCTGCCCTTACAACCACCTGAACTACACTTTGTGCAACTTGATGGGACCTTGCTCGTGTGGTTTTCCACAGAGATGCTGGGACTGGTGTTTCCAGCAGAGCTTGGAGCCAACAGAAGGGATTTATACCAATTTGCTGCCTCCTGTTCAGGCATGCAGCTAGAGGGGCAAATACTCCCAAGTAGCTCGTGTCAGTTGAGCCTTCCTGAAGGGTAAAAAACTGAATGTTGCAGCATGTAGATTTCAAAGTGGAAAGGAAGAGGAGCATCTGGGATACAGCAGGGCCCCAGATTCTCTCTGGGTTTGCAGGTGAAGAGTGTTTTGGGTTGGTTTGTTTGTTGGATTTTGGAGGCTGTTTGTGGTTTGTTTGTGTCTTTTTGTGGTGGTTTGTTGGGTTTTTTTTTGTAATCCCTGTAGCCTAGTTTGCAGCAGAGCACTGCTCATAAAGGGAATACAACGGTGGCGGTGCAGTGGAGGCGGGTTGAACATCCCAGAACCAATGATATTTCCCTGCTTAAAGAAAACCCCAGCAATTCATAATGATAAATGATGTAGCCATTTCTGTACAGAAGCAAATGTAGAAAACTGTCCAAAAGAAAATTTACACTTAGGGTCTGTAAAATCAGGCTTTTTAGATTTTCAAATATCCTTAGTACCTGTTGTCCAAGTATGGCTTGGTAATCGCTTTCACTTGCTGAATTTTTTTTCTCTGTATGTGGCATACCTGAGAGCTTTCGATCTGTCCCCAGCCTGTGATAAGCAGCTTCCTTTTGGAAGAGGTCAGTGCATTCCTCCCACTGCTTTCTCTTTATGGCTTAATTTCTTCGGCTTTGCCACAGTTTGATTTTATTTTACGGCTTCCAGCATGAGGTCCCCAAATCACTTACGTCCGTTAAGCAAACATCTATTTCTGGGATTGATGTTTTAATTTAATAAAACACTTCCTAATGGGGGTCAGCTGCAGCCGTGAATATGCAATGAGCGTCTGGTGAACAGCAGCGGTTAGCCCTGAGCACGCAAGGGTGCTTGTTCCGAGCCGCTGCAGATGGGTGCCTTGTCGGAGGGGTTTTGCGTGGCGCGTGCTGCTTGTGTTGGATCAGCTGCTCGTGCTGCCTGAGCCCCTGTGTTGGCCCTTTCGTGCAATCTCAGGAACTGTACAGGACTGACACCCATACGAAGAAAGGGGCATTGGAGGCTCAGTATCTGGGTCCAGCTGGACGTGGTCCCAGAAGGAAAGAGCAAATATGCATGCAAAGGAGTTCCATATTAATAGGTACTAGGAGGTGTTTCTAGGAGCTCTTTTGTAGCACACATGGGAGATTTTGCCCTAAAATGTTTCAGAATATTTAAATTCAGATTACAGGAGATGGAGCACCCAGACATAGGTGTTGCTTTTGTACCTAGCCACCGGGAAGACCCCCAGACCCACTTACGGGCTGCTGGCTTGGCTTGTGAAAGCAGGTCCAGGGCAGAGTGTCAGACGTGCCTGAGAGCACCTCATACCAGCTTGGGATAATTGACCTGTTCCTTGGCATCAAATGTTTTTCAGTCATCTTTGGGGGTTAGAAAAGCCCAGAGACACACATTGCTGGTGCAAGACTATGTTTAGGCAGAGCGTGATTAAGCCAGGACACAGGTTTTCTGTTGAGGGCTGTGTCTGGTGAAGTTAATTGGGGTCTTATTTGTTTGCTAAAGCTGCACAGAGTGATTCCAGGCTGCTGGCTCTGTTCTTGGCCCCCAGGACACCAGGCAGAGCGATCTTGTATAAATTATATGATGCATATATTAGTTCCTGTATTCTTTCAGTATGTCCTTTCAGTATGTCCTTTCCCATCTTTGCTAATCTCTAGTAAATCAGTGTTTTGGGAAAGAGAACAGAGGCATATAAAATCTCATAGTAATAGGTTTTTAATAAATTCTCTCTTGAGCCCTTCATTTCATTTTTCACTGTAACATCCTCTCTCCAACTGCCAGCCCCTTTTCTTTGGGTAACATTTTAAAGTGTACTTCTTTTGCCAGACTTTTCCAAATAGATTTGGGATGGAACGTTAAGCATCTGATTAAATTTTTGTGTTCTTTCCCTCCCACAACCTCCAAAGAAAATTTCGACTTTTTTCAGAAGATGGAAACAAATTTCTAATGCAAGTCAGTGAACTTCTTTTACTACTGCAGTGAAATAATTTGCTTAGCGATCTTCCTGCCAGCTCTGACCAGGATATTTCTAGTGAGACTTGCAAACAGAGTAACCAGCTCATTCTTACAGTAGTGCTGCCTTTTAGGATATAAAATTCCCTGTAACTTCCAATTTTATACTAAGATGGCTGTCAGGGACCAGTCAGACAGCAGATATTTTGTTGGCCTGTGTTAAATTTCAAGTGGTGGCTTTAATTGGTGAGGTTTTACACCTTCTTAAGCCCCACTGACTCACTGCAGCCACTTGTTAGGGGTGGCACATCATGCTGTGCTTGCCCTGCTTTTTCTGTTCTTCCTTGAGGGGTCTGTCACCCGTTTGTTTGGACCACATGTGTGACCCAGCCTGGTGGCTCTAGGCCCATGCAACCCTGACTACCTAGGTTACACTTTTAATCTTTTTTCTCTTCACTCTTCATGTCTTCTTCCTCTTCCTTACTAGTTCTCTTGCTCTTTATATATAT
>NW_010263976.1:0-1865 GCF_000690775.1 Eurypyga helias
CTCCATAGAGACCAGAAATTCTGACTGGTGTTTGATGTTGACCTTCATTTTTTCTCATTAAGCCATGTCCTGTTCTTGTTCAAGTACTTGGTGCCTTATTGACCAAGTGCTTGCAACCAGATACTCAAAAGACATCTCTCCAATATTAGCAAGAGTCGGCACTGAAGTGACTCACACTGTCCCTGGATAGCTCAGCCTCTGGCCTCAGGAGAAGGACGCTTTGGTCCACAGCACGGATGCTACACAGGGAGCCTGGTGCAGCCTGCAAATGGAGGTGGACAACTGATCCTGGGAGAACCACTTTGTCTGAGAAGCCAAGCTTCACCTGAAACAGCAGAAGAAAGGGGGACTGAAGACATTAACAGAGGAAGGAAAGGGGTGACTGTGGCTATTGCCAATTTGCGGTTAATTAGCTATCCTGCAGCCTACCTGCCCACACTACTTACATGGTTCCTGAAGCACTTGGAGACTTTCAGTCTGAAGGTGTCAGCTGCCACTTGACCCTCAGGGAAGGCAGTGTAAACAAAGAGGATAGCCATGGGTGAAATGAGGTCAATGGGCAGAGTGACATTGAAAGCCCCACTATACTGACCTGAAAGAAGAAGGAGAAATAGAAAAAATATAGGAAGAGGCAAGGAAGTCTATCTCC
This sequence comes from Eurypyga helias, assembly GCF_000690775.1. Taxonomy (NCBI): domain Eukaryota; kingdom Metazoa; phylum Chordata; class Aves; order Eurypygiformes; family Eurypygidae; genus Eurypyga; species Eurypyga helias. The sequence goes on from NW_010263976.1 coordinate 650, forward strand.
AAGGATTAGAGCAGCAACATGATCATCCTCTATGAGACTTCTGTAGACCTACATGGATACGAACTATTCTGCCCTGCTTCTAGGGAGGACACAGATAGACCAGGATGTAGGTTGGTGCCGTTTTGTAGCAGTGACCTTACATCATGAGGGATCTTGGCAACAATGTGCAGTTGGAAGAGAAATTACTTCCCATCTGATTCCAGCAAAATGATTATGTAAGTTTTCTTGAAGATCTCTGGTAATTACTGCTTGGCAGATAAGATCTGACAATTTCATCATTTGATCAGAAAAGGAAAATAGGGAAAGTAAAAGACAGAAGAGAGATAAAATGTTTGCCATTTCCTCTTGATTTTTTGTGCCAGCTCTGTTGTTTCCTGTTGGTCTCAGTTCTGTGTTCTCTCCTTTCCCATTTAGACTGGAGGGACTTCCCTGTTGGGTCTGTAATCTGTTCCTGGTGTTTAGATGCTCTTACCTAATGGTGGACCAAGAAGTACTGTTGTTTGTCCATGATGCACAAGGGATCCTCTGGCCAAAACCTAAATGGTAATGAACAAGAGCAAAGGGTGGATAGTGCCTCTGCTCCGTGTCTCTGGGCCAACAAAAGGGCCCTGTGCTGATACAGACCTGTCACAAAGCTGATCTCATTGCTGCACTCACCAGGTGGTAGAAGTCTGCTTTGGCAGCCCCGTCCCCCAGCTCTGTGCCCAGGATGCGGTAGTGCACTGTGACCTGCTGCGTGTCCCCACAGGGCAGCACTGCTTGCACCGGCTGGATCCTCACAGAGCTGCGGCTGGAGGAGTAGAAGGCTCTCAGTGTGAGGGATGCAGTGCCGTAAGACACCTTCACATTTCCACTGCTGAAGTCCTCCGGCGGGGTCTTTGCCTGTGGCACAGAAAAAGGTGGTTTGTGGCGGAAGATATCTTACAGGTCTCCCCATGCCAAAACTCAGGCTGATTGGACAGTGGATTCTAAATGCTCCCAGGGTAAGTTGTCTATTTCCATACAAGCTAAGCTCAGTCATGTCCTTTCTGTGGAACTTGGCATTGCCTGCTCTACCACGCTCTGGGATAAATAGCACCTAAACAGAAGGTAGGGTGCTATATGTTAATAGAGCTTGGGCTAGACCCTGAACTTCTGCAATCCCGTTGCTACCCTGGGAGCAAGACAGGTTGTTAGGCTGTGTAGAGTAGCTTATTAGTCCCTGTTTCTGTCTGGT
>NW_010263976.1:1896-15723 GCF_000690775.1 Eurypyga helias
GGAAAGTATCAGCATGGATCTGCCCTGATAATGTATTTCACTGTTCAATGCTATTCAACTTGCACACTGTATTCTTTTTAGCACTTTCCCTGATATGTAGGGTAGAGGTGTCAGGGGACAACTTAAGGTCAATAGCCTTGCTCATCTTTGATCTATGACCTAGCTGCACTGAGACTATGATATTAACATTTTGTGAACTTCTAGAAAGGTCAATCATCTAAGATACTATATGGACTCTGATTAAGAGACAGGTCTTGCCTCAAAATGCCTTGACCTTGAAGTTTAGATAAGACAGGTATTAGAAACCTACCCCTACAACCAGACAAGAGAGTTTTCCTTGTTCATGGGAAAGCAGATGCAAACTTTTCTCTGGCAACAATTCCTTGTTGGTGGCATCCCTGTTTAGCTCTTTACACCCTGGTTGCCTGCTCTGTTCCAAATTGCCTTGTGGTAACTGGTTCCTTACTAGCCTTCCTTCTTTCTCTCTTGTTTTCTGCTTCTTATATCCCATGTTTCTACTAACTCTTACGCTATGAGGAAACACAATGCTAAGTGGTCACTGACGTTTCCTTCTCCACATGTATTTTCAGATGTTTCTTCCCTATCTCCTTTCCTGTGTTCCTGTTGCATCCCATGTGGGAATTCTTCCTTTGCTCTCTGTCTCTGCCCAACTCCACAAAGCCCTCTTCACCTCAGACAGAGGTGCTATGAGACCTCAGTCACGACTTCACGGGGCCTCTGTCCACTGCTTCATCTCTCATCATGTCTCCTGACTGCTCAGGAGAGGTGTGCAGCACCAGAGGCCAGAATGCTCTCTCTGCTCTGGGCTCTTCCTCTTGCCCTACATCTGTCATTTCACTGCTCCATGCCTGCATCTCTCTGGCTATACCAAGAGAAAGACATAGAATGTAGGTCTGAGGGATGGATTGTTTAGAGCTAGGCAAATCCAGTGTAATTATCGGGATTAACCTGTAGTAGAACTTTACTGCTGTTGCCCCATGCTGTTGTCTCTAAGGTAAAAGAGGCCATCCCAGTGTCATCCATGAAGTAGGTCTTGGTCTGCTTCCTGCTACCATAGGACACAGTAAGTATCACCTCCTTGTTCTTCAGGTGCGTCCCATTGGCACTTCTGAGTACCAGCTGTAACAATACAGACAACAGTCAGATAATTGGAGGTCTCAGGATTGAAAATCTACCTCCCAGTAGAAGTTCCAGTTCCCCTTTCTGCAAAGGCACTCATGTGAACTCTAACTCCTCCAACCCCTCCCCACTTACACAGCAGCAATCTCCTCTGGGAAAGCCATGTGCCTACCTTGCAGTCACACCTTTGGATTATGTCCTTGTAGACATGTCGAAGGAGAGACTGGGACAGAGGACTGTGCTAGCAGCTTTGGGCAGCTCAGTTCAAGGGGACCACCATCCTCTTAGGCCCAGCTGCTGGGCTTTCCATGTTTCTGCCCTGTTCACTTACATTTCCATAGTAGGGAGCTCCTTGCTGATAGTAGTAGCTTGTCCCCCAGAATTGCAGAGTTGTGATGTCAAAAGTGACCTTGCAGTTTTCAGTGGTGTTGAACTCCACCCCTAGTAAAGACAGGCGGTGCATGCAGGTGAGTATCATGCGGTTGAGCAAAGGTAGCAGTATTGGATGGAGTGAGGTAAGGGATGGACTATCACTGACAGAGGACTGTAGTTTCTCCATGTAACTTCAGGAGTCATTTAACAAACACACACACACAGAGAACAATAGTGCCTCCTACATTCTGACCTGCTAGAATGAGAGCAGTCTACCAGGAGGTCTCTGCGAGACAGTTCTCAAATACTTTTTCTGACTTTAAGATGGTCCTACTCTTAATTGTCCACTTCCATTCTCCTCCCAGTCTCAGAGCAGAGTCACTAGAAGGCAACGCTTTTCCTTGCCTTCACCATGTTAGTTTACAGTCTGCTGTCGTCATGTGGTGCCCATTTGAAATCACTGCTGCTGTTTGCTAAATGAACGTGTGACACTGCTTTCAGCGAGGGGCTGCAGAACATTTTCTTGTAAGGAAGGGTTTGTAAAATTTTGTGAGAAAAGGAACCTTACAGGATGGGATATTTAACAGTAGCTCTGGACAAGTAGCCTCATCTGCCTACCTGAGATGTGGAGATAAATATGACGAGGTGCTATTAACAGTACACAGTCAGGGCTTTGGTTATCAGTGATTGCTCTACCTCCTCATTCCAATGGACAAAAGTATGGTTTAAGAACAAAAGAATCTGGTCTGGGCCACCTCTGTCTACATTTCTACTGTGATTAGAAGATGAGAAAAAACAGATCTTGCCCATCCCTGCCAAACCAAGGCAATTGTCAGAGCTGGACTGGCCACAACAGCTCGTGGAAGAGCAAGCATACTGGTAAAGCCCATCCTGCAGTGAAGAATTCACATGTCCTGTGTGAGTCAGACCTGGGTGGTATGGTACACAAGAACATCCATGCTGCTTCCAGGGAAAATACAACCCTCTGAACACTTGACTCCATGGGAGTCAGTGCAGAAAGCTCCACTGGTTTGGTGGGAAGACACAAGGATCCATAAGGAGTCTTACAGGTGAAAACAGAAAGACAAGTATGTTGTATGAGTGCAAAGTAAAAGATTCTCCTTGAAGTGTAGAATCAGTTTTAGCTACCTGTTCCACTTTCTTTCAGAAAAGCCACAGCTTCAAGGTTGAAATCATAATTGTCACCACGCTTCTGATGGTAGACCTTAATATCCACCTCAGTGACAAAGCAGCCATCCTCGTATGTCTGGGGATGTGAAATTGTATCTGTTAACCAATCATGAATGCACCAATCCCTTCTGAAGTGCAAATCAAACCTAAGGCCAAGAAGTCTAAAAGTACTTGACTAAGACACTTTAGTTAAAGGAGCAACTCCCATACTGGCATGAAATATACCTTTTTTCTGTGGAGTAGTTACTAATAAGAGATGGTGTTTCACATGTGTCGCATCTTTACACACTCACTCATGTGCCAATAGCAAATAGGAGTTGTCATTTCTCCCTGATAACATGATTTCTTCTGCTAGGGCAGGTTTTATCTTTAAGATATGTGCTGATATTTAAGATATTACTTAAAAATATGTAAACAAGTATAGATACATTCATTCAACCCTAGAGATGAATGAGTAGATCTGTGCTGAACTACAATCACTTGCTAGATGCAAGAGATAATTTTTGTGTCTCCAAAACAGCTTTTCTGGGAAACAGCACATTAGGTGTTTACACGAGATTAAAAGGTGGTGCTAAAAAGCATCCAGTGGAAGTGAATTGATGCAAACATGGACAGTGTTTGCATGTTTTATTGCCCTGTTGCAATACCTGTTTTGTAGGCAAATCTGCAATAGCTTGCCTACAGATGTTTCTTCCTTTCAGTGCATCTAAATGCAGTCAGAGAAATCACTGTGAGTGGCTAAGATTGCTACGCTGGGGAATTAAGGACATATCAGTCATTCATCCCTGAGCAAAAAGCATGCTGCTTCAGTATCTGATGTCTGTCCCACTCCTTCCTTTAATATTCTTTCATCTCTTTCCTCTCTTTTGCAAGAGGAGTGGTTCTTCCGTGTGCTCACCTTGCCAGTGTAATCCTTACAAATACTGTGCTTGGCTTTGGAAGACTTCCGATTATAGCGGATGTATTTACGGCACACCACAACCTTCACACTACCTTGGACTGGTTTCCCATATATGTACCTGGCAAACACAGCAGAGAGGACTGTGTTTATACACTTATATACAGAAACACGGTCTCAATGGTGAATAATATCAGCTTTAGCTCTAGGTTTGCAGCTCTACAACCCAGCAGACTGCAGCGTCTTCATGGTTCATGAGCTCAGCAGAGGTCAGGAAGTTAAAATGACTTCATCAGATTGAGGCAGAAGGCAGTGGTGGGTAAGTTCAACACTAATCCCACCAGGCCATGCTAGGGGACATTTTGCTGGCCACAAGTTGAGTCATTATTCCTCCCACAGTGTCACTAATCAATGCAGCAGAGGTACCGTATTGTAGAGCACATGGCCCACTGAGGAGCCCACTGCCACTCTTTTAAACTCACAGAGAAAGAAGTAGGGAGAAAGAACACAGAGAAATGTGAGAGTCCAGGAGAATTATTTAGCAAAGGATGCCAGGTTACCAGAGTTTGGGGTGGGGGTAGGGTTGGCACAGACCATTTTGAGCTCAGTTATTGGTAGCTGTGCAGTTTCCAAACCAGTAAGAATGCACCTTCTGCCATGGTAAGTCAGCTCACATGCCACAGACGTGGAGACGGAAGTTCTCCTCCAAGATGGTGACCACCTGAGGCATCTGCATGGAGACACTGAACTTGGGCAGCACTGTGTGAAAGCAAGAGAAACATAGTTCAGTGAGAATAGCAAGAGCTCATTTTTTCCAATCCTCCCCAAATGGTTGTACACAGAAAAGGAATCTCTCCTTTTGTTCCCTGACTACCATCACGGGCATGGTAGCGATGTATCAGCAGCCCAGCCAGGAGAGCGTGGTGGGACTAAGCAGACTTAGCCTTGTGCCCAGAGCACGGCTGTGGGACAGTGCCTCAGTCCATCCTCATGACATGGGGGAGGAGAAAGCCGGTGGGCCTGAGTGAAAGTCAGTGATTACACCTAAAGGCAGTCAGTTGGACACCTCAGGTGCTAGCACAACTAACACAGCTGTTCACAGATGCACATCCCATCAACCCTGTGAGAGAGGGGGACTGAAGGCAGTCTGTCTGTCTTTGCTGCTGTCAGCTCCCTGAGACTCTTACCATACTCCTCTACCCTGAAGGTGTGTGTGCGGTCAGGCGTTTTGATGGTGTACTCTCCAACCGGTGCTTCTGCAGCCAGAGGGAAGGACAGATCCACGATGCCTCCCACAGGCGTTACATTCAGCCACTGTGCAATGTGGTTGCCTTTGGGGTCCTGCATAGGCGATAGTAGAGAGTAGTTATCTCCCAGTGCAAAAAGAGACACTTTTGCAGGATACCCAAGCTACCATTGCATAGCCTAAGCACACATCCTACTGTCCTAAGAGCCCAGGTCTGTGACACAGCTGTAGTGCTCAGGTGAGTCCAAGCTCAAAGAACACAGACCTTTTCTCCCTGTCTCATTGACAAAGTCAATCTATCATATTATTGCTCTCTGGTGGCACCACCATCTCACTGACTGCTGCAAAACTGTGGTTTTCTGCCCGCAAGTCTCACTAAGAGATAGAGGTGGTCCCTCACAGAGACCCCTGTGATGATCTGAGCTGGCATAGCCCCTGGCCACTCGGGTCAATCCTGACAGTACATGCTGCCCAATGCATGAGCTACTTGGGAGTGATTACCGGAGATTCTGATGTCTTGAATCCCTAGGAAAGCCTGGGGAAATGTGTCCAGGACTTCATGAAGGGGACCATGGGCCCAGCATAGAAAGGAGGCTTTGTTGACTTTGACCATGATGGACAGAGTTCTCTCACTGTTGGTTCTTGGGAGGGTAAGATGCAAAACTCTGGCTACGGTCACACTTCCCCACCAGGAAGGACTTAGCAATGAGCTGATGGGTGTTTTATAAATATACGGAACAAGTGGGAACTGTTGTTTGAAAGGGTGAAGCTGGATCACAGTACTACATTTATATAAACTGGCATAAAGCACTGTACAGGTGTCTCAGAAGCCATGTGTTTTTGTATTAATTGCTTGCTGGGTATGGCATGCAAAAGTGCTACTGCATGGGCGACTGCAATTGCTCGTTGGAACTGTGACCCCTCTGCATGAGTTATTACAAACTCCCCACTGCTTTCAGATATATTTCCTCAGCTCAGGTGATTGCAGTCTGCATTTTACCTATAATATTGAAACTAAACTAACAGATTTTAAGAACAATATCCTGAAAATTGCTTTAGGACGTTCCTCTAGCTGTGTAGCCACAAAACTAACCGGTCAAACTTTTATTTTCTGTATGTTAAATATAAAAGTCTCCTTAAGAAACTTCAAGATTTTCACAAATCTTCAATTCACGGGCTAGAGGGACTAGAAGTCCTGTGACCACTCTAGTAAAGTTTGCTAATCTGGTTTTCAGTGGCACCCATCATCTACTGCAGGGACCTCTGTGTGCTATGTTTCATGACACTGCACTGCCAAATTTGTGTGGCTACTAAAGAAAGGAAGGGCAACAAGTCGAGGGTTATTCCCTTTCATTCTGAGCTAACTGGCTTTCTGCATCCATATCCCCTAGCATCATCTCCAAACCTGTGTCTTCCCCAAGGTGAGAAGAGATTATCACTTTCAACAAAGTAGGTGCTTTACCTTCAGTCCCACCAGGCGGTGCTGTGGGAAGGAAATAACAGTTACTGGTGGGATACTTTCAGGTAAGTTACCATCCACCTCTCTGGCATTTTTTATCCCCCAACCATCCATGAGTCTTCCCTAAGCAATTCCCATGGACTGCCCGTGACCCAACATTATGAGCAGCTCCTGCGTTGCAGGCGGTGCCCAACGCTGTGCGTAAGCACCAAAAGCAACAGTGAGACTAGATGTCCGCAGACAGATCACCCAGCTGGGCCAAGCACAGCTCCAGAAACTGTGGAGGCAGCCCGTAGCATTTTCAGACTTACCAAGGTTTCTCCCCTCTTGACTTACCGTTTCATTGCTGGCAATAAAGTTCTGATCCAAGGTTACAATTCGCAACTTGACTATAGAGCAAAAGAAAAACAGGACTGTCTGAAATGAAATCATACCTGTTAATAACAGTAAGAACGGATGGCTAAGAGAGATGTGCCTGTGTGCTTCTCTGTGGGAGTGTGGGCAGCAGCCAGAGCTGTCCACTCCTGGGCCTGTGCCCAAAGCCCTGCCACGAGCTGGCAGCCTGCTAGAAAAAAAAATGGTAGGAGAGGCAGTGTGGCTGGAAAGCTGGCTGTGCTGGAGAGAAACAGCATTTTTCTGGACATTGAACCTGCAGTGGGGCACTCAGTACTGCCTGCAGTGAAAGGGTGGAGAGACAAGCAGTTGTACCCTGTAGGGATCTGAGCCCTGCTAGGGCAGGGATGGGGCCTGCAGGACCATGATCCTCACCTGAGGAAGTCTGTGGGAGAGAGAGGGATTTAAGGCCCTGACAGACTACTGTGGCTTTGAGTGCAGTTGTCATGAATATAACACAGTGGCGTATGAACCTCTTCTCGTGCATTAGTCAAAACACACAAGTGCAGACAAAACCGACGTGATGTCTGAGTATGGCTAGTACTAGAGAAAACATGCACCATGCTGATGCCGGAGAGAGGTATCCCCAAGTTCCCTCAAATCCTAGAAGGGAGTTGAAGCCTGTGGCCCATCTACCTTGCAGAACAGGCCCTGCTCCAAGTGCTAGAGGCTACCCCATGTTTTGTGGCCTGAGGATTGCTCTTTCCTTCATAAGACATGGCATTCTGTCCATACCAATCTGTCCAGGTTTGTACACAGGTTTGTCTGTCTGGATAAAAGTCTTCTTGTCTGCGTGCTTGATTAGGACTTTCTGTTTCTTCTGAAACTCTGAGTTGGCTTCCAGGACTGTGATAACAATAAAAGCCACTTCATGAGGGTTTCCAACGGGAGGAGGGACCTGCAGACATAGTTGTAACCATCATTCAGGGTGGATCTCATTCATGGATCCCAGGCTTTTGGAATAATGATTATGACACTGCTTTTATATTGGGCTAGTTCTTCTTGCCCTGAAAGATCTCACAGTACTTTTCAGAATGTTTTCTAGAAGAGTAAAATGTCAGTGAGGCTACACAGCAGGAAGGACACTGGCAGGTCTATACAGGCTGAAGCAGAAGATTCAGTGCTCGATTAAGATGTCCCCATGGAAGACAATTCTTTGCCTTCCCACCCAGCAAGAGCAGAACTTATGCACCATCCAACCTACTGCCAACCCTTGAAAGTGTCTTCCTTACCTGGAAGCTTGTGCAGTGAAAGAACGTGAGCTGAGAGATGGACTGAGTGATCAGAGTCGCATTGCCAGCTCTGTTTTGCAAGGTTACTGTCACATGGATTGGGACTGCTTGCTTTCTGCTCAGCTGGAGGCACACAGTCTCTGAGAAGGGGTAGTAGAGCTGAGATGGTATTGCCACAGCATAATTTCTGTTAAAAAAGAAAGAAAAAAAGTCAGGTGAAACTGATTGTCTTAGAGGACAGGTTTTGACAGGATTTGGGTCCTTCCTAGTAAGACTTCTGTCTCTTCATTCCACTGTCATGATGCCAGTGGGACAAGGTCATATCGTTGTTCTCACCTATAGATACTGCAGCCATTAACTCTGAGCCTGCACTACATGCTGCATGCACATGTAAAAAGATAAAGTCACTGCTTCCAAAACTGAAAGTCAAAATAAAGTGAAGAGATATTCCCCTGTCACCCAAGGGATCAGCAGCAGAGCCTGGCTACATTGCAGATTTCCTGAGACATCAGCCTTCTCACTCAACCACACTACCTATCGCCATCAGTTTGCTTGATTGGTTATCTGCTTTCTCTCCTATCAGCTACTCTTGGGCTCAGAATCAATGTCACGTGTCCTGGCTTCATGTCTCAGACACAGAGTCTCATGAGCACCTTCTCTTCAGCTCCCGCTATTTCTTTCCTCCTTGCTCTCTTATGCCAGTTCTCACACCTCTGTGGCTACTCTCATAGCTGTGCCCATGCATAACACCAAGAAGATGTTAATATTGTGGGTTTGGTTTTGTTTTGGTTTTTTTTTTTTTCCATCTTATACTGCACTGCAGCAACTAGGATTAAAGAAAAGCCAACATTCAAGCAGGTTTGAAAACTCTGACTCCTTCTGTTTATTGCCTCTGGACAGGTTCAGCTGGCAGCATGTTTTGCAGCAGTAGGAGGGCAGGGCCTGGAAGGATCAGAACAGCTGGAGGAAGGGACGTGACCTGCTGGCAATTCTTAGCTGGAGCCCAGCACTCTGACAAGAGGGAGTCAAAGTCCTGCTGGCTGGGAACCTAAAGTGCTTTCACACTTGAGTGCTGTCAAGCTGCCTTGACCGCTGCTAATATTAGGGGATCTGATTACAGATGCCAATGACATTTTTATTTTCCCACTTAATCTGATTCATGCCACATCCCCCCCTGCCACTGGGCCAAAGAATGGGATGAGCATTACTCACTGCCTGAACCTTCCATACCTCCCTTGCTCCTAATGACCCTTTATTCTGGAACATTTTCTTGCACTCCTTTGACAATTCATCCCTTGCCCTTGCCTTCTGAGCTATAACAGTACGAGACATCATCTCTGAGGCTATCATTCAAGGATCCCAAGAGCCAGGCTGGATTACTTTCTCATGAATCTAGGGAAAACACTGGTATACAGGCAAGACAGCAGACAGCCCATTGAAGCAAGCAGTACTTCCGTAAAGAAGAGCTTCATGCTGAAGGTAACAGAGGGAAACATTTGAGTGGAAGCAGTGTCAGTCTATGGAACATGTCCTAGAGGAAGAGGCTGTATTCCCGCTGGAAAAGATTTTTAAAACTAGCCTTGTGCATGCCACACCACACATGGCAGGAGGGAAGCCAGCTATTTCCCACTGTAACATCTACTGTTCAAGCGCAGCCATGATGCTGTTTGCACTTAAGCCATGGCTGCAAAAGCAAAGGCCTTCAAAAAGCAAGAGCCGGTTCACACGTTGCAGAAGTTGCATTCTTGATAAAGTATAGGAAGAGAGGCAGTGCTGGGAATTTTCTTTGTCAGAGGCCTGAGAAAAGGCATGGAGGCAGCAAGCCAGAATGAACACACTGCTTTACAGAGAGCATCCCTATTAGATACCTTGGGCTCATGTTTGGCTGGTTTGTAAAAACACCTCGTTTTGTCTGCTAAAGATTTAAATGGTCACCTATGACTCTGTGGAGAAAAGCATAGCCCAAAAGGAAGTATGTTCTGGAGCACAGTAGGAGATGTGAAATGTTGGCAGATCAGGATTAAACACAGGCCAAAAGCTGGAAGATTTTGTCTGCCTGAGTCCTTGCAGAAATACATGGCGTAAATCAAAGGCACTAAAGGGAGAGACAAGTAATAGGGGCATGAGTGGCACATGAGAACCAAGAAAAACCTTGGGAATATGAGAAATGATGCCTTTCTGGAAAAACACTTCTGGACCTAGGACTTCCATCCTGTTTCTGTCACCCTGCCATCCCCCCACTCCCCCGCCCCCAGGAATCCTCACAGAACAGAGCATGTATGCAAAGCAGCTGAGGTTCTTACAGCATTGCAGGTGTTCCGGCTGCACTAGGCAGGAGGAGGATGCTGCCCCATAGGAAAGTGATGCTCCACACTGCAGCTTGAATCCCTCCGCAGAAAGGTGATCCTCTCCTCCGTGCCCCTTTCACCCTTGCTTCTGCTGCTTTCATTCTTCTCTCTTTCCCGCATGCGGGGCTGAAGGATTAGGCAGCTCCTGCCTTGACAGGGTGCCCGTCTCGCTCTTGGCTTCAAAACCAGAGAGGTGGAAATCATGCTGCGCAAGGCTGGGCTGGGTTGTGGGCGGGTGGAAGGGGTGGAGACAGTACTTAATGCCCACACACCTGGGGCACTTGCCTCGAGGCTTAAAGCTTGTTGATATTTCTCTGGGAGGTACCTTGCTCTGCCATCTGATGCAGCACAGCTGATGGCAGCAGGAGTTTCTGTATTTGGTAGAGGGACCCAATTTTTATCAAGGTGTCTTTAACAGGGTTTCATGGGAAACATCCTGCGTCAAATTCATTCTTTGTGGTATCAGTGAATTTTGCTTTAGGGTTCTTCTATAGAACGTATATTGTATGTATTATTTTCACTGAAGTTTCACTCCTGCCTTGCAGCCTCTAGCCTGACCAGCCCAGGGCTCCATACGTGGCTCTGCCAGTGCCCCCACTCCTCCATGGAAGAAGGGAAGAACTTCAACATGTTATTATATTTTTGTTGTCTATCTGTTCCCAGTCAACATGATGGCCATTCAGAGCTGCAGAGGCATGGGGAGTGTTTCTGAAATCAGACAGAACTCTGGTTTTTGTCCTGCTAGTTTAGGCTTGAACTCAAAACCTTGTTGATTTCGGAGAATTAAGTACCCTCCCAGATCAGTGACATACAGTTCTTTAAACCTGAGGATTATCTGTGTCAGTGTCAGTGCTAGGTTAAAGGCTAACGTGTTCCTGTTACATCAAACTGTGTGCAAAGAGAGGGAATGCTGAGCATACATACGGGGACTGTGCCAAAGTCAATCCAGCAGATTGCTTCAGCTGGGAGCAAAGAGCGGGTGGATGGCAAATTCCCTCTGTATCGTATGCCCTTGGTTATGCTCTGCAAAAACACGGCTGGGGACACGGCAGGATGAGGACACCCACCTTTAAATAAGGTTGTAACTAGAGGGCCAACACATCCAAGCCCTGTTCACTTCCCTGCTGCCACCCAGGAAAAGGGAATACAAGGCTGCAGTGCCTGAGAGGAGCCTGGAGGAGATGAGTGGTGGTGACACTGTAGAACAGAACTACCTTATGGCTGGGGAAAGCTGGCAGAAGACTGGACAGGTGGCTTGGAGGGATGTGAAATAGAGATTTGCTAAAATATGTAGTTACTTCAAATGTCTTGCTTTATTTGGAAAGGCCTTACAGTGGAGCTGAGAGGGAAGTTGGCAGTGGGTGGCAGGAGCAGCGTCAGAGAAGGTTCTTGTACTCAGGAGGATCAGATGTGGCTGGGGTGGGTGGGTGGACATAGGTATGCAGGGAATGGAGGTGAATTGAAAGGTTTTTACTCCAAGCTCTGATTAAATACTGGATGATGGGAAGATCACTAGTGCACAGAGGGAGTACTCAGGATGCTTTTTACATGCTGAGGACAGTAGCTGGTGCGCAGGTTTGGCTCTCATTGGGTGCTACAGGCAGGATCCAGAGCAGCCGCAGCTGAGCGTTTCTCCTACAGCTTGGGTTAGAGGTCAACCCACTCACAACTCCCCTCTGGTGCTCTGGCACCCCATGGCCTGCAATACCATCTGAATGTAGATGTGGGTGGAGAATTGTGCTGTGTGGCCTTTACTCAGCTGCTGGTGGCAACAAGTAAATATTAGCTAATGTCATTAGCCTGGAAGAGATACTATCTCCACATATCAACTCCCCCACTCTTTGGACTTAGGAGCACCTGAGGGGGTTATTTAGGATTGTTCCAGCCCATTAGTACAGGCAGTTGTCTCCTCCTGTGTGGATCTTGTCAGCTGTCTGTCCCAGCCCAAGTAATGGGAGCACCAGTGCTCCTCTTAGCCCTGACCCTATTCCCAGTCGCAGCTGCAGCAAGCCTGGAACCGTGAGAATATTTCCTTTTGATTTTGGGGTGATTGGTGGAAGGGACTGTCATTGAAGGGTGGTGCTGAGGTGCTGCACTCTTTAGCATCCCAGAGCTGCATGGTGGGGACCTTGTTCTCAGGGGGGCTGAGCAGAAGCAGCTCCCCGTTGGAACACTGGCTGTCGAGCACCACTGCAAGCGGAACCTCTGGTGTTCTGCTGGTGCTGGCACTGCACTGGACACACTGAAAAGCTGCAGAAGCCACGAGTTTTGCCTCTATTCATCCTGTGCTGGTGGGGGTGAAATTTGGTGTGAGGACTGGAACCTTATGCCTCAGCCACTGAGTCTTCAGCTTCATTCCTCACATAGCCTTGCCCTTCCTGTGTACTTGCAATGGGAGTATCGTACACGAGGCAGCTGCATCCTGGCTGGCAGCAAGGTGGTGACAGATACCAGGAGCCCTCTACTTCCACACTGGGCTTATTTCTTCTTTCTGGTACGGAAAGGGAGCTGCACTATAGTTCCTTCACTGCAAGCCTCCAGACATTTCTGCCCCCCGATCTACCTCTTCATGAAAGCAGCAGAGGTGGGTTCTGGCCTGTCCACCTCAGCCTCTGAATAGTTTTTGAACATCTCCTTCTCTCTTCTAGTCACTACATGGTGGTGTTCCCTGCTGTCATTCATCATTCCCAAGAGGAGAAACTCTGCATTCACTTCAGTTCCCTGACTGAGACCGTCCACTTGTCTGTAACCTTGGGGGTGATAACCCATAATCACACGCTGGTGGAACAGGATGTGGAGAAGCCAGGCACATTCCAGTGCTTCACCTTCCAGGTGAGTGTAGCTGTGGCTGATTTGGCAGTGGATGCTCTCACCTTCACTTCAGACAGGAGCCCAGCACTTCTCTGGATCCATGTGCTTCACCTTGCCATAGATTGCAAGCAGGTTAAGTGTATTTCCCTACCAGTGTGAGGAAAATCCAGCAGTGTCTGGAGCCTATCAAAGTAGGAAATCTTTCCTGTATAGATAAAAACTTTTTGATGTGTATCAGCCCATTTCAGCCTTTTGGAAAACATTTTCAGTTTACCCAGTGTTTACTCCCAAAAAATGCTTGTTTATCACAGAATGCATTGAGAATACATTCTTTTTATCCTTGCTTCCTTAGAAGCCTGCCCCTCCACCTGTGACAGGGCCATTCTGCTCTAAAGCTGCATTGGTACTGCAAGGTGTAGTTGCATCCTACATAGACATTGGGCTTGCTCTAGTTTAGCTATGATGGATGGTGATGGCACTGAATGAACTGAACTTCACCTAGGCAGTCTGTAGTTCCTGTCATTGCAACTATTCTGCTCTAGTTAGCTTAACTGGACACACCGAGGCTGGGGCATGGCTACAGTACCTTCAGTTACATTTCTGGAGGGCCATGGAGATGTGTCTGGTGCTGCGGGTCTACAAACCACCCCTGTCTTCCTCAGCACCATACTAAGTTGTTGTGCCTACACCCTGACTGTCTGGTACATTTAGCAGGATGCCAGGAGGGGCTGGAGGAC
>NW_010263976.1:15754-47422 GCF_000690775.1 Eurypyga helias
CTTGCATCAAGACAGTGATTAATTGCTTGGTTCCAGCTTGGTCACAGCTAGTCCTGGCTCTGAAAAGCCAAGGAAGTCTTCTGTTTGCAAAAAGAACCTTTCTCCTGGTGAGCTTGGTCATTCTGATACTGAGATGTCCTGGTTTTGCCTGATGAATATCTCATCTCCCATTACTATCTTGGTCAGCTCCAGATCTGAATTCCCTATGTTTTTTCTTGGGCTCATAAAAATCTCACATTTATGTGAAGTAAGTGAATGTCATGTCAGTTGATTCATTCTTATGTTCAAGAACATGAGACAGGCAGGGACTGCTTCTTCTCCCTGTAATGACAAGTGGGTTAGAGACAGAGTCATATAATGGAATTTGGACTCTGAAGTTCTGGGGCTTTTTAACAGTGAGATGATGTCTCTCATCTGGGATAAGAGGCAATATCCCTGATGAATTTGTTTTCCATTTCTTTGTATCAATCAACCTAGGTGCCAGAGTTCATTCCCAGGAAAAGAGATGATTCCATGTCACATGTAAGACACCTCTCTTGGTTGCTTCTTCTCTTACACATTACAGGGCTTCAGCAGCCTCTTCTGTGTCTGAGTCATGTTAATGCTGGAGATGCAGGGTGGGAAAATGGTAAAGAGGAGCAAAATCTGGAAAGAGGCAAACATGACAAGGGGTAGGGCAGAGAAAAGCAAATGAAGAAGCTGGGGAGCACAGAGAATACTATGGCTAGGGAAAGGAGAGAGAGAAATCAAAGGAAGGGGAGGGAGGAGATGGGAGTTGGAGATTTTGGTAGGACAGATGTCTGTTTCTCCTTCAAGCTACTTGTAGTCTCAGGCGAGTTGTGGGTTTTGTGTTTGTTTTGGGTTTGGCTTTTTTTCATTTTTTTTTTAACTTGGCAGCCAGACAAGGTGTTTTTTCTGCATGTCCTGGTCCGCAGCGGTGACAATGTGCTCTTTGAGGGTCACAAGAAGGTTCTGGTTGAGCCCCCAAAGAATGTAATTCTGGTAGAGACAGACAAGGGCTTATACAAACCTGGAGAAATAGGTAAGGCAAGAAGGTGGCATATGAAAATGGGGAGGGAAGGGTAAAGGTAGCAGCAACGTCCTGGGGGAAGATTTCACCAAGTTCAGCAAACTAAGCTTGTTGGAGATGGAAGAAAGCAAATCTCTGTTATCAATGTTTCCAGGAACAGGATGAGTCAGCATGTCACCCTCTGAGCAGTACTGCACCAAATGCCCAGGTGTTGTTTTGCTGAAGAATATCTAGTGAGACCTAAAATGAAAGCCAGGATTCTCCAAGACACTGTGTAAACTTTTGCTGTTTTTTGAAGACTGTTGATTACAATTGAGTAAAGCCTAGAGTGACAGTTCCAAGATGTAGAAATACAGAGAGTTACTCTACAGTCCAACATATGAACAGACTGCAGACAGACCAACCTCACTGTTTAACACATCATTGTAATCTTGCCATGTAAGAGCAGTGAGTTTCTACAGCCCGCAGCTGCATATAAACCTCACAGACAAATTTCTCTGGGGTGGGAGATGCTGGGGAGGGCTGTTTGGGGAAACACCTAAACACCTCTGAGGTAAATGGAGACATAGGAATACTGGAGCACAGAAAAGGAGAAGCAGATTTGTGCAAGGCCATGCTGCAGCCAGAATGCTTTACTATAATTTTCTTTATATCTCCAGTGAAATTTCGAATTGTGAACCTTGACAAGGACCTTAAAGTCATTAAAAATGAGGTGAGTATCGCCTTGTACTTTTCTAGAAGTAGAAGCCTCAGCATGAGACACGTTGAGAGGCTCATGAAAGAGACATCTCCATTCATGCCTGTTAAACCACAAGAACAAGTGATCTTTGAAGGGGAGTGACTCATCCTCTGGTCCCTTGGAAAAAGCCTGCAGTGTAAGCTAGCACAAAGGAAGGAGGAGATATAGTGTGGGGTCTGGATGGGGCGGAACTTTCTGGTCAGGGGCCCATGTCAGACAGTGTTATTGATACCTGTTCACACGGATGATGTTCTATTCTGTACAAAACTGAACTTGTGTTTCTATTGTTTTTACAGTATTCCCAGATATGGCTGCAGGTAAGTGACAGAGAACTCACCAAAGGGAGATGTGTGTCTCTTCCACTGTGCCCTTTCACTCCTGGACAGAGTTGTGTCACAAACATAACCTCATAAGGTTGTGGTTTATGGGTCAGGTTTAGCTGAAGTCTTTTCTGCCTGCTCAGCCTGGGTTCTTCATTCCATCCAGTACCTCTGTGATGCGTACAGCTGAGTTGGAGGCAGGGCAGTAATGAACCTTTGCCCAACACCTTGTTTGCACAGAGCACAAGGCTTAGTGCCCAGTAGACACAGCACAGCTGCTTCTCCTTCCCATGGTGTTATGGTGTTACTGCTTCCCAGTAGCTTTACTGTTCTTGGCAGTCTTTGCAATTCAAAAATTCAGTAAAATGATACTGGAGGGAGGAGGAGGAATCTTGCCTGGTGATCTGGCAACCTCTTCACTGGGGCAAGGGTAAGCTCTTGTAGTGCTTTCTTGTGTCGGAGTATGGCTGGACCTGCCAGGTATCCATGCTCTCAGTGTGACTTCGTGGCTCTGCATGTCCTTTCCCAAACAGGATCCTGAATATAACCGTGTTGCTGAGTGGCTGAATGTAAAGTCAAGACAAGGCATTGTGGATCTGTCCTTCCCACTGGCCTCCGAAGCACTCCTTGGGGAGTACACCATCTCAGTGCAACAGGACATGGCTCAAAAAACCTTCACGGTTGATGAATATGGTGAGACTTGGACAACAGACGTGAGGGAAAAGCAGTGTGGGTAGCTGGAGAAGGGAGTGGGATGATGTGGGCACGTTCATCAGTCCTTCTTTCCTGAGAGAACAGCAGACTGGGGACAGGGACAGATGGGCCTGTGCACGCATCTCATGCTGGGCTGGTGGTTCTGCAGCTGCATAGGGTACAAGGGAGAGGCTGTGTTCTGGTATCTTGTTCTAGCTGCAGCTAGGCCCTGTGATGAGCACTCTCTGCCGCTCATTGTTACCCTCTTCTAAGCCAAGTTTACCCTCCACTCCAGTTAGCTGCCATAACAGGAAGTGGCATCATGCCCAAGTCCCATTCAGTTGCAGTGATGTAAATAAGGACAAAACCCTGTGCCTTTTAAAATGTTTATGCTTGACAGAGCTGGAGTAGAAAGCAGTCCCATGTGCCACTCTAGTAGCAATAAAGGGTGGTGTGGCTGAAGCAGCACACCATTTTGCTGCATCTTCATCAGAATGCAGCCTACTGATAAAAAATTAGTGACATTACTGTCTTTCCCACCATCTGGGCCGCAGCTATAACAAAACTTGCACTCAGTGACCACACACAGTATTACTTTCTTTTCCTCCATTCATATCTTCCTCACTTCCATGCAGTGCTGAAAAAATTTGAAATAAAGATTGAGCACCCACCATTTATCACTACAGAGGATGTGGAATTTCAGCTGAAGGTCTGTGGCAAGTGAGTACATGATATCACTGTGACCTCTGGCCTTTGGCTCCACGGTCACCTCCAGATTGCCCATAGCCTTCCAATATGATGTTCTTGCGTTATCCTATGGTTGAGGGAGCCAGATCACTCTCTGGAACAGGCTTCTCACACCTGGTCATTTACTGTGAGGCTGAAGGACACTAAGGATGCTGGGTGTAATGGGTGGAGAAGAATGCAAACTGATCTTAAGGAATAAGCTTAAGTTCCTGAGCAAAGAAGGTACAAAGCTCTCCCAGGCTTCACTTCTCCCTGATGATGGGGCAGGGGGTGGGGTGGGGGTGGGGGCATCGCCTGAATCAATATTTCTGCTGAAGTGGCCATTCTTCAGGTGATTGTTTCTCCCCTTTGACACAGGTATACCTATGGGAAGCCTGTTCAAGGGGAAATAAATATTACTTTTATTACATTATCCCAGTTCTTTGAAGACAATTTAACAAATTCTACTGAGGGGAGGAAGCAAAACAGCAGGGTAGGTGAACAAATAGGAGCACGTAAAGTATAACCTGTTGGAAAAGTATGTCTCTCCCCTTAACCTGCCTCGATGCACCTCTGATGTCCACTGACCTGTATAGTCTGGTGTCTTCTCACTTGCTAGACCTGATCAGATCATTGATTCTTCTTCCTGTGACTCTATTGCTTGAATTACTGCTCTAGCTCCCCAAATCTGACTCTGTTTCAGGAGAAGATGTAAGCTCTGTCTAAGTAATGATACCTGCAGCCTTTCCCAAGGCTCTGTATGATACCATAGGGAACCAGATCACTGCTCTGTTCAGCCCTGTGACGGCTCCCAGCAATAAGCAGGCTATCGGAGCATCCGATGGTCTGCGGCTTAATACCCTGTTTCTTGCTAATGGATCATCTTAAGCTTGCTAGTGTCCTGTCTGGGATTATGTCCAGTGCTGGTTACACTTCCTGTGCACTTGTCTTCATTATACATTTGTGGTTAAGCTCCGCACTTGGTTTTTCCTGTGGCTTTCAGATGCAGCTCTTTCAGCCTGAAAGTCACAAGAAAATATTTCAAAATGTCAAACCAACTAGCAACAAGCCGGAATATAGAAATCCACCTGGATCTCTGTATCTTTTAAAATGTACCCAGTAGCAAAATATCTCTGTCTGGAATGCTGCAGAGCCTTAGCCATGTAAAACACCAACTGAATGCCAGCTCCCTCCCACATAGCTTGTAAGAGGCTCTGCAAGGTTCTCTGGAGAACTGAACAGGCATGACTGGGAACACTGTCCACCTCCCCTCTCCGGCAGACTGGCTGTACCCAGTGTCCGCCTTAATGCTTGGCAAAGCTCTTGCAATCTGTAACTGGTTGGATACCCTTGTTTAACATGGCCACATCACAGAGATGGCCATGAACTGGAAAGCCACAGGTCAGGATTTATTCTTTAGGACCATGCAGTTTCAGGGAGGAGGTTATCTTTAATTCAAGAAAAGACACCCATGCTCTTTCATCTGCAGGGTCTGGGCTTAATCCAGTCTCCTGAGTTTGTCTGAGACATAATTAATCCTTATGTGATTTGCCTGAAGCACTTTTTTCTGCCACTTATTTGGTGATTGCTTAATCTGAGTACATTGGTTTTCTTCCCTGGCTAAGCTCTCCATGGTGGGTTTCTGCAGTGAAAACCTTTTGACCTTTCATCTGTTCCACAAGTATTTGGAAATACTTCTTTAGGATCACCCAGCATCTGTGAAACAGCTTCTCTTCCACTACACCATGTTCTTTCTCACTGTTCATGCCTCTCTTTCTCCAGACAAACAAGGACGGCTGCAGTACATTTACAGTGAAGACAGAGAATCTGGAATTAGATGAAATGGACAGCTACATAGTTGTGATAGGAAAAATGATGGAAGACGGAACAGGTACTGACAGATATGTGAAGCGTTTTCTTCCTTACAATCAACTTCTGATCCTTTGTTTCTTTGAAATTTTTGGCTTTGGTCTTTCTGTGGCTGTTGAATTCCTTTTGAAAAAGTAACTTGAGGATTCCCAAGTCTTCTGGCATGATGACGGTCTCTATTCTAGTACTTCTTCCATCTATTATTATCAGATTTCCTAGTTCTCTCCACCCTTCATCTCCACCAGCATATAGACAACTTCTTAGCGATTGCCTGGGCACCGAGGTGTTCCTCAGCCACTTGTGAGGCCCTGGTTAGGATGCAAAAGTCACCAACAAACCCTCACGGTCCTTGCTGGTTGTAGTGCACCATCCTGACAGGTCATCCCTACCCACAGGCTCTTGTCTTCTCTTTTCCTAAGCTTGAGGCAGGGCTGCTTATGCACACTCCTGCTGTGCTGCATCCCATTCTGCTCCCAGTCTGACACTGATTATAAAGAGGTAGGTTATCAGTGTTAATCAGGTTATCAGTGTTAATGTGCACCTAGCTCTGGCAACTGCAGATGTCCATTTTTTGAACTGTCATACTGTGTGTGGAGTCCTTCAGGCCACTTCTAGGCATCTACAGTATAGCTCTCTATAGCTAGTCATCTAGTTTCTATTCATTTCCAATAAAGAGAAATAAGTTCTTATAGGTTATGATACCCCATGTCACGAAGCAGAGGGTCTGGGAAGTTTGAGGGAATCGTATTCTAAAAGAATGTATTTTCTCTCCTAAATTTAGAGGCTGTAGATGTTTTAGGTAGTGTTGAGGCATCTTCTTGTCTACTGCTTCCTTAAGAGCACTTCTAGGGTTTAACAGATTTCTTATCTTTCCAACCAGGAGCAAAGACTATGGAAACTGCTGGAATTCCTATTGCAACGAGAATGAAGTCTATTGAGTTTATCAACTTCCATTCATTCTACAAACGTGGACTGCCATACACAGGAAAGGTAAAATCCATAGATCCCTTCTCTGCTGAGAGTACATCATAGGTCTAATCTTACATAGGCAGAAAGCAACAACCTCCAGGAAAAGTAAGTGCTGTTCTGCTGATACCCAGCAACTGTGAGTGAAACCTCCTGTAGAAGAAATTTCTCCTTCCCATCCTAATCTATTATATTCCCTGGACAGAAATTTTGGGGCCAGAAGCCTCCCTGGAGGCTTCCCCAGCAGTAGTTCCTGAAAGCAGTATGTGCAATAAGAGGCATATGGAATGGGAATGGTGTTGGCAGGGAAATAATATTCCCTTTGGACAAATGCTTATGGCAACTTGGCAGAAATCGCTAAAGCCTTGTATATCAGTTTACTGGCAGCCACTTCTGACTCAAATCTCCTAGAAGATGCTAGAGCTGATGTCCCACTGGGGCCAGAAACAGTCTCACCTGGGCCAGTATTGACCCAATCATGAAGGAGGACAAGGAATTAAGTTGCTGGAGAGAAGTCTGTTTCTGATCATCAAGGACGCTGCGCCATTGTCCAAGAAAAAGCTCAGGATCAGAGGAAATCACCTTTTTCCCCCCAGTATAGGTGTCTCATTCTCATTTGGCTGCACTACTATTTATTTCTAGTCCTGAAAAGCTGCACATTGTTGGTTTTGTATGTTTATCACACTTTTATTTGGATCCTTCCAACCTGTCTGAAAGCTGGGCTGAGGAAACCCAGTGACAGAAACAATTAATATTAAGCATGTGCAATGTAGCACAATGGAATATTAACTTCCTCCCCTTCTCTGCAGATGTTCTGCCACAGTGACAATTCTCCTCTCAAAAATGAAACGGTCTACCTAACAGTTGACATCAATGATGAGGAGACACACCTGTCATTCCTCACAGATGAAAATGGGGAAGTTCACTTCTCACTGGATACCACCAGCTGGAACAGCACACTGGTTTCTCTGAAGGTGAGCATCAGCCACAGGAAAGGGAGGATAAAATAAAGGTGGACTGAGGAGGGAAAGAAAGTGGAAGAAATCTGGGTTTTGGAGCATAGTCCCCTGGCTCTTAATCTCATTTGACTATGTCTGTAAAGCATCTTTAATTATTCTCCAGTGCCATCTCCTCAGGGAGACTGGAGGTTGTACTGCAACAGTTCAGCCAAATTGTCACCAAAGGTGCTCTGCTGTCCTGAGCTGGAGCATGATCCTGATCTTTTGTATTCCCCCTCACCATCCTTTGACTCCACTAAAAACATCTGTTAATCTGAACTCTCCCTTGGAAGAAATCTTCCCTTTCTTCACTCTGTGGTGTGCTGGTGGTGACTTAGCAGAACTGGGAGTCGATACCTGTCTCTGTTGAACTCCACTTTTGTGGAGTTCTCCCTTGCCCTGGAGCTGCACACCGCTTGCCCAGGCTCAGCCTGGCAGGTAGCTCTTGAGCTCCCTTTCAATACCAGACCTCGAAGCACCTCACTGCTGCTTCTCACAAATTCTGGTCCTGCAGCTGGAGCTTGTTGTTACCAGCCTGGCTGTACACCATCTTTCCACTACCTGCATTCCAAAAAAAAAGTGGCATCATGCCTATCTCCTGACTCGAATTCTTGGCCAATATTGCCCCACTCAGGACAGAGAGAAATCACAGCTCTTCCACTAGGACTGTCAGACATGGATGTGCCTAGGCACCATCACAGAAACACAAATTTAACTTTTACCATGGGACTAAACACAGTGAAACTGTAAGAAAAGTGACATGCTTGATGTTTTTGCATTGCAGCCTTGCAGCCCATACCACCCAATTCAGGCATTTACCAAATTGCCTTGCAGCCCATACCACCCAATTCAGAGAAGCTGTTTGAAAAGGCACCCCTGTCCCAGGGTTTGAAGACTGGACAGTTGTCAGCATAGTCCTGAAAGCAATCCCTTCAGGGGTATCTCAGTTTGGGCAACAAACTAGCTTTTCACAAATGAATCCAAGGATTAGAAAATGCCAACTTCATTTACTGGGTAGCGTTTATTCTTTCCTTTAACTGTTACAGCTTAGCAAATTTTACAGTCCAGCAAAGGAATAATTTTTTATATATAGCAAGTTCCATTATCTTAAGAATAAGATAATGAATAAGAATTTTAAGAATAAAACATTAAAGAAAAGGATCATCCAAGCAAATGCGTACCAGAAATCACATAAACTATACAGGACAGAGAGCTCGGCTGCTGTGCACACACCACTGAATGAAATAAATAATCCAGGGTCTGACACAGCCCAGGTAGTGCTTCCATAAATTGATACAGCTCCCAGTTTAAAGTTGTTTTCTCCTCCTCTCCCTCCTCCCTCTCCCCATTGTGGGTTGTACTTTGTGTCCTTTGTCTCCAGAAGGTGCAGCACTCCTATTGTCACACATTCCTCAGAGACTGGAACTATTGTTCCACATGTTTTTCCCTGAGACTTCACTCTATCTAGGGTGAAGTTCCCTAATTTTGGTTGGACGGGATTTGGTGATCAGAGGTTCTGTAATCTGGGAGGTAGATTTCTGTCCTCAGGGAGCCTGGGAACAGGTTCTAGTTCTTGTTCCTGGGCCCATGGCTATTGTTCACAGAGCCCTAAATTATCTGCAAAGAAGTAAATCTTCACCATAAAAAAGCTCTTTTGGTGCTTGCTATGCTTTAGGGCATCTTACCAGAAACACAAACTGAAAACAGGGGTGCTGTGCTGGGGTTGAAGTCTGGTGTGGGGTGTGTCCCCATGGAAAGAAAAAGGAAGAAAAATAAGATTGTGAGTAATTCTATTAGATTTTTGCTAAAATTCCCTAACAGAGTCTCATCAGAGAATTTAAAATGACAATTAAACAAAAGAATATTTTAAGCATACAGATGTGTGGCCTGCCATTAGCTCAGGTAATAACTTAGTGTTTTCAGTAGGTGTACACCTTATATCACTCAGTACTGATTGCCAACTCATGTTTTTGTGCTCTGAAGGGTACCTACAACCTTGGAAATCATGATGAGCAGGATTCTTCTGAAAGTCACACAGAAGTTGAGGATAGCTTCCACTGGCTGAAAGCTTTCTACTCTGAGAGCAACAGTTTCCTTGAGATCAAGGCCAGGAATGATGAGATGCCCTGTAATCAAAAGCAGGAAGTGCAAGTGGATTATATCATTGACCGGAATAAATTCAGCTCTGAAACAGACTACATTGATTTCTACTACTTGGTGAGCACAGAAGACAGCTGATTCTTAGGGCAAGATTATGCTTGCTGTCATTTAACCCTTTCACACAACACAGTTACTCATGGGAAAGGGTAAGCTACTCCTGGGCCACTATAAGTCAGTCTGTGAGTTCTGTTCTGCCCAAACCTACTCCTGTTCTCCAGGTCCTAGACCTGCTCCTAGGCCACGGCTGTTTTATTTTGTGAGGAGTGCCTTGACCAAAGCTTGGGGGATAGATGCCTGCCATTCACCCTACATTCTACTATGTTCACATGGGTTGCAGTGGAGGGCTGGCCTGGTTTCTGCCCAGCAGCTGTGCCCCAGACTTCCATCTGTGTCTGGGGCAATCTGTCTGTGAACTAAGAGGCAGTATCTGGGGAAGCTGACCTCCCCTGGCATATATATTTACAGGAAAAGGTTTGAAATTACACAGGGTTTTGATGCCCTCCAGAGGTATGTAATTGTGTTTTGATGAGTTCCACTTTCAGGAAAGTAAGTCCAAGGCAACAGCGTGACTACAGCCGTGCTGAGAGGTTGTGAGTACCTCCGTCATTGAACTAGGCTCATTCGTACAGTGAGAAAAATACTGTATCCCAGTAATGTGAAGATTAGGGTTCACTGGGGCTTAAGAGCAGCTCCTCCTATCTTTAGATGTACCTCTGCCTTTTTAAGTGGCCACATCTTGTCATTTCCTAACCAACAGCTCTCAAGTCCCTTCCCAGCTATGTTATCACCACCTCTGCTGCAGAACTCTTCAGGTCATGTCCTGCCAGAGAAACTTCTGTGACAACATCTGTCAGATGTTCTTCTCTCTCCTCTTGCTCTTTTTCCACTCTCTTCATGCCTTCAGAATTCAGGCCCTTGAATGGCTCTTCTCTTTGCTCTTCAGGTGATATCAAAAGGCAAGATCCTTTTCAGTGGAGAGAAGCAGTTGCCAGTTCCCCAGCATGAGAGTGAGTAGATTCACATGAAGCGCCTCATAACACGCTCCAGAAAAGCGTGAGCACTATCCAGCAACAACCTCTGTAGGTGGGAGTTATCAAACTGAGTTGTTAGTGGTTTTCCACCTCATTAGATCAACACAGTCTCCACTCATATCAGTTCAGTGTCCTTCCAGGTGACTGTCCTTCTCCTGCCTTGTCTAATTGATCTCACATCCAATCTTACAACGTTACTTCTAGCTTGTATCTTTGGAGAAGACACACAATTGGTGTAGCTTGCCTGTTCATTTAAGGTCCTATAGGCAAGAGGAATATTTTTGCCAACTTTGAGACAAAGAGGTGGCCAATATCCTGGGTTTATTGTTAATCTGTAACAGTATCTGTGTGGGATGTTCTTATATACAGGTAGAAGTCATTAAATTTCCTCTTTTGATGCTTATTGTGTGTCCTACCCCAATGAGCTGATTCAATTGAGTGTTTTCCCTCTCTTCCTCCGCTATCTTTTGCAGATCTGCAGGGCTCGTTCTCACTGACTCTGACTATTGGCAATGACTTCCTGCCTGATATCAATCTTCTGCTGTATACAGTCTTCTCGGATGGAGAGGTGGTGGCTGATGTGGAAGAGTTTAAAGTAGAAAAGTGCTTTAGACACAAGGTGAGTAGAAACATGAGTGCAGTAGCACCACTGCTGTGCTGTGGTTCCTGGTCTTCTTTTATCCTCAGCCAAGTGATGTAAGCTAGATACACAGCAAATCAGATGCCCAGTATTTTTGGCTGGAAAAAAAATAGGTAACCTCCTTCTTCCCTGAATTTCTAGTCCTGCCCTTCTTAACACCAATTGTCAAGCCTTTCCCAAGGAGTAAACCAGACTCCCTTGAACTCTGTTTTCCCCCTCCATTCCCCATGATTGACTTGGGAACACACTGTCCCCCACATTCTGCCTAACACAAAAAAGACACCTGCCTGCTTAGCTCCCTGTGGCAGCTCTGTGTCAGGGGGTGGTGGCTGTGTGGTGGTAGGGGAATGCTGCCTGGCTGTACACACTGCAGCCCCCGTAACCTTCCCAGTGGGTTTCCAGAAGGGCCTGTCTCAGCACCTGATCTCCTTTCCATACTTTATTCTCTTTCTTTCTCTCTGGTGCCCAGAGTTGCAGTCTCTAACAGTAAGCCCCGTCTTCTTTTGTAGGTGTCACTGGACTTCTCACACAAGGAGGAAGTGCCAGGATCAAAGGTCAGTTTGGACCTCAAGGCTGCTCCAGGGTCCTTGTGCTCTGTCCAAGCTGTTGACAAGAGTGTCCTCTTGAAGAACAACAACACCCTAACAGCAGACAGGGTGAGTGCAGCCTGCCATGACATATATGATATAATCTAGAGCCTGCCTACCTTCAGTTTCATGCGTTGGCAGGAGGAAGCCCATAGACCATCCCAGAACACAGCTGCAGTGTTAGGCGGCTGCCCTGGCATTCCCTCTCCTCAGCCTCTTCTGAGCAGTTAGGTGGTGACCGTGTTCATCGTGCATCAGCCCTGCACTGTGGGCCTCTGCCTGGAGAGTGGTGGATACTGCGTGGCACTGCAGGGGTAGGCAGGGGGAGTAGCTTCAAGGAGATGCTGGCGCTTTCCACTTGGAGAGAGGGTGCTTAGCGGCTTTCCTCACATCCATCTTTCTCTCTGCTCTTCCATCTTCCACCAGGCAGTGGGGCTAAACCTTTGAAACGGAATTTTCGCCCGGTGGGGTCCTCCTATCCCTCTGCCCCTAAAATCGCTGGATTTTAACCATGCAACAGATCAAGCCGAGCACTTGAGCAGTTCTTCAGAAAAGAACTAGGGGACAGCACCTCGTGCACACAGTGGTCAGGAGTTTGGTGGCACCCAGGTGCATTCTGAGAGAATCTAGAAGAGTTGAAGGAACTTACCTTAAACCAGCTGTGTGCTTTGGGGGAATGAATTTAAGACCTAAAACAAAAATACCACAAGAATTGAAAATCCTAACATGTGTATACCAGAGCTAATACACAGGCATATGCCTCATGCAAAGTTGTAAGATAAGTCATAGCAGGCCAGACTGATACAAAGAAACTTCAGCAAATCCAGGGGGACTTGCTGCATCTGTAGATAAAAATACCGCAAGAATTGAAAATCCTAACATAATTCCACATGTATACCAGAGCTAATACACAGGCATATGTCCCATGCAAAGTTGTAAGATAAGTCATAGCAGGCCAGACTGATACAAAGAAACTTCAGCAAATCCAGGGGGACTTGCTGCATCTGTAGATAGGACCACAGTGTGATCTCATGTTCCGTTTTACAGGAATACTGTAATAATGCAGAGAGCACTTGCATCATCTACTAACAGGTATATAAAGTAGTAATCATTAAATATGTAAGTCGGATGTGCCAATGCCTTGTGCTCAAACTGGATCATGTGCTTTTATCCTAATCTTGCACCCTAGAGTGCTTGGCTTGGACTGTCAGTGGTGAAAGTCTGCAGACTAAAAGCTACTTGCCTACATCTGCTCCTTGGGCTTCATGTCCTTTAGTATAAGCTGGACCAGTGTCACCTTCCACAACTGCAAAGCTTTACAAAATATAATAGTTGGGTGCAATCCAAATATTTGACCCATACACATGCTTGTTGGACAGTTACTTATGAAGACCTCTGTTTTTCCATTGCAGCTGTATGAGAATTTCTTTGATGACAGCTTTACAATTGAAGGACGAGGGTTTCCTTATCACTTGGAAGACTTTGAGGCATACCCTTGTCTGCCTCAGCAGTCCAGTCTGCACAAAAAGACTCAGATGGAAGCACCATGGTACCAAAGTGATGGTGATGTCTTTAATCTGTTTAAGGTTACTATCTACACTTCCATTGAACTTTTCCTGAGCCAGTAGTTGCCAGTATGCCATCCTTGAATGCCTATAAGAATTTACTCTTAGCAAACTTCAGCTGCCCTGACTTTTATCACTGCAAGTCATCTGGGTAGCCACACTCATTTGGGGACCATGGGGAAAGATTAAACTTACGAGTAAGCATAGTACAAACCACTTGATTAGAGAAAGAGAGTATAAAGATTTATAAACTTAGTTTAGGCTCCCATTTCAACAAAGAGGGAGTGGCAAAAATATCCCAGTAAGATCTGAGCACCTTACCGTATTTTGGCTGATTGCCATTTGGCTATTATTTTCGTTGCAAACTTTAGTCTGTGTTTCATTGAGTCTCACTTATTTCTTCTCAAAGAAGTTTTAACAATTATAAGTCCTTCAGCATTTGGATTTATAGCTAACTGTCAAAACAAATGACAATATAAGCTAATCCAAAGCAAGCACAATAGCCAGAGAAAGATTAACAACATGTCTGCTAACTGAAACCAGTGCTGCTTCTGACAGAAATACGTGCAAATGAAAGCACCTCACAATAGAGAAGATGGTAGCAATA
The DNA here is from genome assembly GCF_000690775.1 of Eurypyga helias. Classification (NCBI taxonomy): domain Eukaryota; kingdom Metazoa; phylum Chordata; class Aves; order Eurypygiformes; family Eurypygidae; genus Eurypyga; species Eurypyga helias. Next base: position 29,686 of record NW_010263976.1, read on the forward strand.
CACTGAAAACAACCCAAAATGGAGTTTGAGTTGCATGGGCTTCTCAGGCTGACAGAATTCTACCTTTCAAATTCAGATCCTGCTTCCCCACAAAAGGCATGGTACTCTGCTGTCTTCTAGATGCTTACTGCCAGACTGTGTTGGATGGTAGTTAAAGGAGATCCCACTATAACTCCATCGTTAGTGATGGTTGTCCTGTAACATGCGACTAAGTTCACAGGCATGTACAGCCTCCACAGAACGGGTGAAGACCCATGCTCTCCATGAAGGGTTTTGGCACTTCAGGATGGTAGAAGAGTTCTCAGTGACTTGCAGACCATTAAATCAAAGCAAGGATTGCTCACAGGATCAAATGCATGTGCAATGGTATCTTCTCATCCATGCACATGAGGGTGCATTCAATCCAGTCTTTCCACCTTGTGAAGCACAGGCCCTGAGAGTCTGAGTTTCATTCGGATAAAAGAAGAATGCACACTAAGTTGTGACTGAGTTCTCCATCAGTTTTCTAATCCATGATTGATACTAACTTGTGTAAGAACAATTGTTTGTGAACAGCCAGTCAGATCTTTCAATTCTAAAACTGTGCAAAGATTTAAATCTTAGAAATTTTTTCTCTTAAGTTTTTTTATGGGATATATGGTGGTTGGCTTATTGTTAAGGTTAGGCATATGAAGGACAGCTCTTGCTAAAATTTACTTTCATGAGAAGTAATAATTGGCCCCAGTATTCCCCAGAAGCTGGTTTCCTATCCTCATGCATTGTCCATAGTCTGAGCCTGTAAGTCTATGCATATATATATATAAACAAGCAGCATTTTAAAGTGTTTCAGCTACCACCACCCCTCTTACGTTACCTGCTATTGTGAGATATTTTCAACATTTCTTGTTCCCTTTTATTTGTCATTGATTTACTCTCTTCACTGTTTTCCTAGAAATTGAGCATGAAAATATTAACCAATACTAGAATCAAGAAACCAGTTTCCTGTATACGACCAGACTTTAAGAAAAAGATGTATTCTGGAAAAAACAATGTTGTTGGTAAGGAATGGACATGTCTTCCTTGACTGAAGGGGCTTTTCTCTCCCAGTTCTGGCCAGCCTGCAGCTGAGAGGGCTGACTTCCATTATGCTGTGTTTCTTGTTTGTGAATGCAAGGAGCAAAACTTGTGTCCAGTTCAATGGACCTGGTTTATAAATTGCAGATAAAAGCTCAAATTTCTGTGCCCTATTGTCCCTGTGTTATGCACTCCACCGAAAATGTGTTCTGGTCTCCACCAGTACTTTCACAGATTATTTAAAAGACTGCAACTCCATTTGAGCATGCCGTCTCAAGACCAAACTTGCTGGATCTGTCAGACTGAGCTTCGGGCTAAACTTCATCCAGCTCTGTCTCCCTAAAGCTGTGTTCCCCAAAGATAGAGACACTGTCAGATTCTCACTGAAAAGCCAACCCTGTCCACTCTTGTGTCACAAAGCATTTATGGTTTGTGTTAGATTGCCTGTGAATGAAGAACTAATTACACCTGTAGCTACATATGCTGTTTTATGAGGTATCACTTGTTTTTCTGCAGAAAATCATGTGGTCCATGGTGATTCTGCTCCTCGCCCGGATAACACGAAGAAGCCAAAACCACGGACACTTTTCCCAGAGACCTGGATCTGGGATCTGATCTCTGTCGGGTTGGTAACAGCCCTTACCTGTTTTCCCCAGAGAGATGCTGGGAGATTTCTGACTGTTTATGAGCAAGTTCTCCTCTCTCTCTCTTTCTGCTGCAGGGATGAGGGGCAGGCGTCTCTCCAAGTTGCCGTACCTGATACCATTACGGAATGGAACGCCAACACCTTCTGTGTTGCCGATACGGGCTTTGGATTCTCTCCTCTGACCTCTCTTAGGGTCTTCCAGCCTTTCTTTGTAGATCTGTCACTGCCATACTCTGTGATCCAAGGAGAGACCTTCAGCCTAAAAGCCACTGTCTTCAACTACCTCAAAGACTGTATCCAGGTGAGTGTTGCCTGGTTACACACCTCTGTCAGAGTGAAAACTTGAGCCCAAAGGCAAGCTATGAGCAGCTCAGGAGCTAGATGCTGGCATCTGGGCCTCAAAGCACAGCTTCTCACTTCATGGTGCTTGCTCCATGGTGTGCCACCTGGTGCTAACACTCTGTCAATGTATGCTTGTACACCCCACCACACTCAGGTGCGCACCACCCTCACAGAGACCCCAGAACTAAAGGTGGATGCCTGTCCAGGCTGCCGGTTCACCATCTGCCTCTGCTCAAACGAAGCAAAAACCTTTGAGTGGAACGTGACAGCCACGAGCCTGGGTGAGAATGAGCAGAGAGATGTGTGGTAGCTAGCTGGAGGAGGGGTCGGGTTTGCTTGACTCTGCACATCTGGTCCAGATGCCTGTACGTACAGCTGTCTGCTGCAAGTGCTCAGCACTGTGCCTCTGTGCTCCCTGCAGGCAAAGTGAATGTCACCGTGAGCAGCGTGGCAGAAGATTCACACAGTCTGTGTGCTAACAGGATTGCTGTGACACCTTTGCAAGGAGAGAGAGACACAGTGATAAAACCTCTGCTTGTGAAGGTAAGTGGAGAACACCTGAGGACAGTGGGACATGCCCTGAGGCAGTTAAGAAGATGCTAAGAGGAAGTTTAGCCCCTGCTTCTTGGAAGCAGACAGGCCTGCTGAGGCATGACAACTTCCTTTCCTGCCTTCCTTATCTGAATTAGTCTTTCTCCATCTACAGCCAGGAGGTGTCCTTCAAGAGAAGACCCAAAATGCCTTTCTCTGTGCTGCAGGTATGGGACAAAAATCCCTGACTGCTACTGATCATGACAGAAGGATGCAAGGGGCAGGGCTTCTGCAATTACCCAGAGGTGGGGGGCATGTGTCAGAGACCAAGCCCTGGTGGCACCATCCCTGCCTGGGAGAACATCCAATATCGTTTGTCCATGTCTGTCTTCTACCTGGCTTGTTTCCTTATGTGTGATACTTCTTCCAAGGGGTAAATTTCTGGGTTCTACCTTCCTCAGATAACACTGTCTCTGAAGAGTTCTCCCTGATGCTGCCTGCAGAAGTGCTGGAAGGATCTGGCCGAGCCACTTTCTCTGTGATTGGTGAGAAAGACTTCCCCTGCTCTTGGGTCCTCAGTGGGAAGAGCTTGCACAATGTTTTGGCCTTAATGATGCATCAGCTCAGTTCCTCGTGTGATAAACTGTAAGACATGTGATGGTGGCCTCAGAAATGTAGATCAGGTAATCTCTTTCAATATTTATTCCTCTCATAAGGAATGATCCTGGGTGATCCCCAAGGGGCTGGAGGAGAAGACACAAAATGGGGAACCTCCTCTGATGTCTGTCACTGCCATTCACCTTAAGCAAACCAAAACCATCCCTGCAGATTTCCACCTAGTTTGCCTCTACAATTCTTTTCCCTCCTTTATATCTCTTCAAGAATGACAGCTTTCTTCACCTTTCTTCAGATCCTTTCAAGCTTTGCGTTCCCTCCCTCTTCCCAGAACCACACGATCCTCTGTGCTGGACTAATCCGGGAAGGGTAACTCCGTTCAGTGAGGGGCTGGCTCTTTTCCAAGATACCAGTAGAGTTTAGAGAAGGCAGCAGTCCCTTTGTTTCATACTGCTGAATTTTTGTGCTTTTCCTTTGTCCTGTTACTTTACCTCAAACTTAAGGGGACATCATGGGCCCAGCACTTCAAAATTTAGACCAGCTGCTAGAGATGCCCTTCGGCTGTGGTGAACAGAACATGGTTCAGTTTGCACCAAACATCTTCATACTCCAGTACTTGAATAAGACTAAACAACTGGACCCAGAAATTGAAGATAAAGCACTGAAATTCCTGAGAACAGGTAAACATTGTCCTTCCTCCTGCTGCTTCAAAAGGAAGGTGCTATAAATCAAGGGTGTGGAGCACTAGTCTGGTGGGGAGGTGCAGGGCAGGAGTGAGACCACTGCCAGAGCAATGGCAATGGAAGGTATCACAGAGAATAAGGGAAATGTCTCATGGAATGAAAAGCATGTTTCTGAAGAAGCAGGACTTCTGTCTCTGCCTGTTATTGAGCTATGAAGCCCTTTTTTTTTTTTTTGAGAAGGATGTGGGTAATTAATGATTTCCATCATTTTGTGATGTTTGTGGTTTGTTCCCGTATCAGTCCAAGGCAGACAGAAGTCCCTTATGGAAACAGTGCCATCAGCTGCTATTAACTGGAATAAAGAGTGGCATCTGGGGATAGAGTTTCTTGTCATGCTGCTGTTGCAGGATGCACGGGAGATTGTGGGTTGGTAGGTTTGCCTCAATGTCTCTGACTGTAGGACCTGGTGAAGTCTCTTTCTGTGAAGCCTTCTTCCCACAGCAAGTATACAGTTTGAGATGCTGCAGGCCATCACGCTGAGAATCATGTCCTGGCACTTGTCTTCACAGGTTACCAGCGTCAGCTGCTCTACAAACATGATGATGGCTCTTACAGTGCCTTTGGGAAAGCTGACAACGAGGGCAACACATGGTGAGTGACCAGAGTTAGTACTGTCACCCCAAACCTATTGTCCTTGCTGGTTCAGTTCCTGGCTGTGACATGGGATTTCTTCATGCTCTGCAGGCTGACAGCTTTTGTAGCCAGGTCCTTTGGCCAAGCCAGCTCTCACATTTACATCCATAAGGATCATGTGCATAGCGCTCTGCTCTGGCTGCAGAAGCACCAGCTGCCCAGTGGCTGCTTCCAGAGTGTAGGGGAAGGTACGGCTGCCCGACATGGGAGTGGGAGGAACAGGGTATGGGGCACAGGGCTGCTTCCCAGACTCTTCCACTGTGCATAGTAGCACAAAACAATGTCCCTATAGCCTAGCACAGCCAAGGCAGCTTTCCAGATCAGAATGAAAAAGTGTGGCGTAAAGCAGCAGGCATTTCCTCTGTGTGAGATTTTAATCTCTGCTAGGTTTTCTTCATTTTAACTCTAGCTAAAAGGCACCATGGCTAATTGTGCCAAGGCACTTCAAGGACACAGGGAATAAATAATTTTATATTGGAGTGCTTGTCTAGAACACCCTGATTGGATGCTCCCTCTTCTTATGCCTTATGATGCACAGTACTCTCCAGAGAGGCCACATATCTATATTAGAGCATCTACGTGCTCTGATAAGGGATTATCTGAAGACACAGTTGTCTCACCAACTGTGACTTCTCCTGGAGCCTGGCATCCCCAAAATGATGCCTGCAGTGTAGCTGGAAATGCACCAAACTCTTGGTGAACGTGCCCTAGCGCTCAGGTACCAGTGTGCATGCAGTATGGCAATACTTGGGTTCATTGTCTTTGTAAAGGCTAAGAATTTTCCTGACTGTTCAGATTGCAAAATTGCACATATTAAATACAAGGCACATTTATGAAAGAAAACAGGCTGCTATTTTAAGCAAAGCAAATGTTTACACATTTTTATTTTTTTTAAATTTGGATGCAGTAAAAAAATAAAACCAGAGGGTACATGTAGCCTGTTCATCCTCGTCTGACTTTCATTCATTTCTCATCCTGGGCTTTCCATTTGAACAGAACATTTTGGACTCTACCCCTCTCTCCCCAGTCCCCCTTATACTCCCAAGTTTCTGCTATTCAGAGTAAACGATGCTTCTCAGTGTGTCAGCCCAAATTTACCCCCTTATTTTAGATGTAGTCTTGCCTCATGTCTGAGGATGCAAGCAGAACTTCCCCAAGAATCAATGTCCTCTGATGGGAAAAGAGGCTCCTGGAAGCCTGTTTACCCATATTAAACTGTAGCTTCTCACAGTCAGCTGAATCGTAGGTAAACTTGCATTGCTTCTTGTATGCAAATCCTGCATCATAAAAACTTTGTTCACATGTCCTACTGTTGCGTATTTAATAAAATAAATAGCTAAACAGTTTGCTTCGCACTTTTCTATGAGAAGGCACACCTAGACTGTATGCACATTATGGCTCTCGGGCTGCCCTCAACACCGTACTCTCATGATACTCAGTGGGTCTGGAGTGCTTTCCTTCAGTCCCCACAGCTCCAAGAATGCCCAGAGACATGCTACTGTACTCTCTCCGTGGTTGGTTTTGCCTCCTTCGGGTGTCTGTCTGTGTGATTTGCAGGGTGGTGTGGAAGATACGATCTCATTAACAGCCTATGTCACTGCTACACTGGTGGAGCTTCATCTGGAAAAGACAGTAAGTCACATCCAATCTCTTGCAGGGTTTGGGAACATGCTGCATCCTTCATTCCTCCCCAGGTCTCTCATTGCAGGGAGTACCCAGCCTGAGTTGGTGAAAGGTTCTGTCATGCCCCACCTTTGTACACAACAATCTCAGTAGGAATTTTTTAACTTGGGCAAGGAGTTCTTAATATAAATGTCCTGATTTTCAGCAAAGCAGACCATCTGCCATTCCCAACTGATCTCAGCAGAAACAATTGTCTCTGAAAATGGCACAGGGCTTGCAGGGTGAGGCAATAGTTTTCATTAAGCTGATCAGTATAGACAGAGGGGAGAAAAAAGACCACCTTTCAGGTATGCAACCTCACCTCCTTCAGACCTGAAATAAAAGCAATGATCTTCAAGTTGAGTGCCAACTGTTTGAGCCGAGGGGGGCTGATATTCCAGCATTACTGTTACAGTTCTGAAAACAACATCAGACCCCTCAGGAGCTGAAACCCACAGCATGCAGGTCTGACAGTTCTGAGACAGTGTGTTACCAGACACTTCCTACTGCTGGATTCTCCAGTATATTAACAATACCATGGCCCAGTGATCTGCCCAGTCACATCCCTATTTTCAATCCACAGCAAGTGATGCTTTCTCCGCTCTACTTCACATTTCACAGCCCTGAAATTTATTCTATCACTGAAATACATTGAGGATATAGCTGGGATACTTGAGGGTTGGGGATAGATTTTCACAACAAAAAAGTGGCCAGAGGAAATTTGCTGGGTTTGAATTCCTTTCTCAGGACACCATGCTGGATAATGCCTTACGTTGTCTTAAGAATGTAACACTCGATAAGATGAGCCTGTATGTCAAGGCCTTGATGGCTTATGTCTTCACACTGACCAAGGACGTGGAGATGAGAGAGGAGCTCCTGGATATGCTTGAGAGGGAAACTGGTAGGTTGTTGCTGTTTAGAAGATTTTGGGTCGTGGGGGTAGTGACTGTGTTTAAGGTCTGATATCTGTAGGATTTGATTGTAGTCATTTGGGAAATTTAACTATTCTCAGATTGGCTTTTCTGTCAGAAAATGGTAATTTATTGACACTGTGAAAGTCTCTAGTTTTCTCAGACCTAGGAAACAATTTCTAATCAAAAGCAGCCGAGGTGATCCATGCTTAATTTGTGTGTTCAAAGCACTCACCTGAGTTGTGGTGCTCCCATCATTCTTCAGCAATTCATACAAGAGATTTTGCAGAGGACACTTGACTCACGATGTCTACTCAGCTGCTGGTCAGGGCATTTACTTGCTGAGTTCAAACCTTTGGATTGCTTTCCCATTGCTGCTCAGGGCGCTTGGGTGGGTGCGTCTTCTTTGTTTTGCTGCTGAGCTTGGTTCTTCCATTTGCCTCTTTAACTTGGAAAAAAATGGACTTTTATCCTGAATGAAGATGCCAGGTGGGGGTTTCAAAGCACCTAAGCCTATGGTTAAACAGTTGGTAACAGTATTGCCTGTTTTGGCTTAAGTAAGTTGTTCTCCACCTCTGTTCATCTGGTGTCAGGGGGAACCACATTTGGGACTGAAAAATAACACAGAAGAAAAAAAGGAGAGAGGATTTTTCAGCCTGATCAGCTACCAGTGCAGTGCACTGCATAGCTGCTCAAGCTGCCCAGCTGGCTTCACAGGATGGCTAGTGGGTGAACCGGAAGGAGTAGACTTGCACACACTGAGTGCAACACTTTTCATAAGGAACAAGTGACGGGAGCACATCCTCATCGAAGTCCAGTCAGTCAATGCTTCTAACTTACCAAGCATTTCAGAAACTGTCCCCTTAAGGCCCTAGGGCACAGAGCACTGCAAACTGCCTATGGGTCAAGTGATAATTTCTTCGGCTCTTGCTTCCACTAATAATAGTTAGCAATGACTTGGCAAGAGCAATGGAGTTACAAGTGAGGGACAGGAGCTGTTCAGCATGTTGAAATGGATTCAGGATTACAGTTGGATCTCAGACAGGATTTTGGTGATTTTTAAAGAATCAAGGCTAATCTGTAGGTCATCTGTAACCTCTCCAAGACACTTTCTACCACTTCATGAAAAAAACTGTCTGCTTATGTCACTTCGGAGGTAAGAAACCACAAATCCCTCATGCAAAAACCTTCCTTTCTGGTAAACATAATTAAGTAATACCAATCCATAGAGTCCCTGAGTGATTTTGTGATTCTTATTTCAAAAGTGAAGGTTTATTCTGAAAACTGACTTTGAATTTTAAAGCATTTGAGGTTTTCACATTTGTACCATCACCGAAAATGTCTACATGGCTACAATTAAGCTAAATTCATGGCTGAATTTTGGTTATCCCCCTACTATCACTACAATAAAACATTCAACAAGACTCAGATGCACTCAGTGCCTGTGAGCTTGGACCGTAGCTGGGAGCCCAACTGTAGCTTAAATTGTCCTAGCCTATGTATCCTCACTGTATAGTGAGGATGCCAACAAGGTAGGCTGGGTAGTCTTGCTCCTCCGGTAGCCTGCCAGCAATTCTCCATCAAAAAGTGACCAACTCTTGTACAATAGATACAACTGACTGGAAAAGAGTCATAGAGCTTTTCAGCACAGGGAGCCCTGTTAGACTAGCCTAGGTAAACGCAGAAACAGAAAAATGCTGCATCCTGAGGACATAGCTTTGAATATACACAGAGCTGAATAAGACTAGGACTGTACTGTAAACAAAAATCCTCTGTTCAGAGTCAATCAGTTTCTAGAGGAACTGTTTCCTGGAGGAACTGATTGAGGATTTAGGGCCTGGATCTCTCTGTGTTTTCAAAGGAAGAAATGGAGCCTATCATAGATCGCTGGCCCTTCCGAGTACAAAAACAACAGGACAGATTGGCTTCTGCACCCTGAGGTTCCCCAACAGGCATGGGCATTTCTGATGATGTACAGGGAAATGTCAGTCCTCAAGACACATCAGGGCAGGAAAAGCTGATGTTCACAGGGGTCTACTGTTCTTCTCTTCCACATGCTTTTCCCTCCATCAGCAGGACTCCTGACATCACATTCCAACAGAGAACAATCTTCGTCTTCTATGATTGAGACAGTAGCCTACATCCTCCTGGCTCATGTCTCCAAATCAGACTCGGCACTCAATGAAGCCTCAGTGAGCAAGCTCGTGCACTGGCTCAGTGGACAAAGAAGTGCCTTTGGTGGATTTGCTTCCACACAGGTAACAAACCGGGGAAAGTCACAGGGGATGGAATGAGATACTGTGCCTGGAGTGACATGCACGTCTCTCATATGCATGTGACACTAGATCCATCCTTTGCAGACAGGCATACATGAGCCCTACTTGGGAATGGGAATGACATGGGGAAACTTTTTCTCTGTGGTGTAATTGGGGTTACCCAGGGCCTGGGACTGCTAACACCAGGGCTCAGAAGCCACCCTTTCAGGTAACAGGTGTCATCCTGCTGCCTGTGCACTTAGTGGCATAGACCCCACTTGTGTAAGAGTGTGAAACAGGGCCATGAGGTGTGCGGTTCTCCCTGCAGTGTCTGAGTTAGTGTGCCAAACCTTGTACTGCATTGCTCCATAGCAAAGTGTCTCTCTCTACCTCCAGGACACAGTTGTTAGCCTGCAGGCCTTGGCTCAGTATGCAGCCCTGATTCCCCAGGAGATGCGAGATGTAAAGGTGACAGTGAAAGGCAAAGAGGCTTCTTCTCCACTGAAGTTCCACGTGCACAGAAACAACAAGTTGGTCCTGCATCAGGCATCTCTCCTTGAAGTCCCAGGGGTGTACACAGTGCAGGTGATGGGCAGTGGCTGTGTCTATGTACAGGTGAGTATGTATCAGGAACAGAGTTGCCAGGTTTTGCTACTGACTTTTCAAGTGAGGTTTGGTTCTAAGCAGGCACTATAGCCTCATATTCTGAGTAGGATTTGGCTTTCTAGGCAGAATCATGTCAAAGGAGGTCAGGTATATTCTGCTGTCATGGTTTTATTGCAACCATCTATGGTATCTTCTCAGAAATATCTCAGCTTTGCTGTTCCATGCTACAGAGACATGTAAATGTTAAGAAGTCAGTAGATCTGAAGTCAAGAGTGATGAGATACAGACAGTATTTGCTTCTATATCAAACATATGTTGCTGGAACACTGCTTCAGGAGCTGAGCACTCTATATCTCCTGACACACTGCTCTCTGGATTGTTATCACATGAAGAGATGGGGAGTGATGTAGGACTACGGTCTTCCCATCCCAGTACACCAATACAACTTCTCCATCAGGAGAATACATCTTATTTTTCTGGCAGCTTTAGTAGTTGTCTGCTTATGAGCCATTCATGCAGCAAAAAACTGCAGGATCAAGTCACCTGGTGCAAAAACATCCCTCCCTTCTGTTCAGCCATCTCTTGTTCATATAGGATCTATAATCAGTGTATAGACAAGAGAACACAACAATTATTTATTGCTAATTGATGTAGGATGTAGCTAGGGCTCATACTACTTGGCTACACTTGACATATAGTCAGGAAACATAAGACATGTAATGACCAGCTGCTGGACAGTCAGTCAGTCACCAGGCAGGTGGAGGAAGATTGGCCTGTGCTGCTCTTAGGAGTGTGATCATCCCTCTTACTGAGTTGTCCTCTTCTGATTCTCTGCTCTTTCTTCTTTCTTGAGGTTTTTGTATTTGTTTTGTCAGTATTTTACCTCTTGAGACCCAGAACTAATATTATCATGTAAACACTTGACAGTTACACTTCTTTCTCCTTCTGGGCAGTTTCTTTTCTTCTTTTCAGAAAGACTGAGACAATTCTGTACTGAGGTCTTGGATCACAGATAACTGGGCCCCTTGCTGAGGGTTACATTTGGTGGATGTATCTGATGCTATGTGCTAAACTCAATGTCTTAACAGGAAGCACAGCTGGGGCCAACTGTGTTAGCCACTGGTTACCACTTTGTTGAAAGCTGGGAGCACAGCCAGGCCTTTGACTCATACAGGGAAGCTCTGGGACACTTCACAGAGATGTTTTCTCCCCCACCAGACCACATTGTACTATAACATCCCGCCACCAAAAACAGAAGAGATTTTTGTCCTGGATGTGGAAACAGTACCAAGAGAATGTGATGGCATCAGGAAACAGCTTGACATCCATGTGTCTGTCAGGTATGAGATCCCTTGAGGGTCTTTCTTCAGTGGAAAGACGTCGGGGCCAAGTAGCATGACCATAACCCCATAAAACCCTCTTCTTTATGGGGACAAATACACAGGTGTACACTGTTGTCTTCTTCATAGACCTCAAAATGCTCATGAACTGAGAATTAAGGTCGGGGAAGCACGGGAAGGCACTGGCAGTGGCTTGCAGAACCACAGCAACTATCTCAGTCAGCATGGAGCAGCTCAGCCGCCCTCAGAGCACTAGGCAGTATTCCCAAGAGCCAGAGGTCCTCCCCGGGGGAACGCTCGGCAGCCTGGGCTGAACCAGCCCTCCATTCTCCTGCAGTGTGAACCTCTGCTGGAAGCAGACAGCAGAAAATCCAGTCCCTATCCACACTTGACTTGCCTGCATCTGTCTAGGACCACTGTCCTGGTTCATATTCTCCATGCCCTACTGTCGTGAAAGAGAACAATGCCAGCATCGCTGCCCTCAATCTGTAACAAAAAACTTCCACCTGTTGTAGAGGGCATTAATCTTACATTAATCGTAACACATTTGCTACACAACCTGTCTTCCATAGTAGATGGGATGGGGAGGGAATTTTTTCCCTTTTCTCCCATCATCTAGACTAGTTGCTGAGCTTTCACGTCACTGTAGAGTGGGCCAGAGTTTGGAAGTGTTCATTAGTATCTCCCAAAAATGTTGTACTTTCTCCCATCATCTAGACAAGCTGCTGAGCTTTCACGTCACTGTAGAATGGGCCAGAGTTTGGAAGTGTCCATTAGTATCTCCCAAAAATGTTGTAATACCTTCCACATCTAGTGTGCTTCTCTCCTGCTTTTTTTTCAGTTATGTAGGGGACCGTGAGACCAGTAACATGGCCCTGGTGGAGGTGGAGATGCTGTCAGGGTTCATTCCTGTGAAGAGCTCTGTGAAAGAGGTAAGACCTTTTTGTCTGGCCTTTGCTGAAGATAAGAAAATATATTTTTCAGATGTAGCTCAGCCAGAAATATCCAGACCTCTAAGAAATGCTGGGGAATGGTAGCTACTGTGAGGTTATCTGACTCCGAGTTAACTAAACTAGGCAAGTACAGATACAGAGGACTGTTTCATGAAGCAACTTTCCACTTGCAGAACTGGTTGTGCAGTTCTTCTTTTTCAGTAGTGGGGATCACGTATGTGGCAAGAGGTTAGAAAAGAGCTGTAAAGCACCTAGTTACGACCATCTGAGGTGCACTGAGACCCTTTGCTGTTGCCAGTGCCATTGGTAGATATATTCTATAAAGCAGTATTGAATCCCATAGCATTGTTCAATGACATGCCTCAGTGTTTCAGGAGATGATAGTCATGAAGATCCATCGTAATCTCCTACTAACCATCTTTCCCTTTCTTACAAGTGCTGAAAATAAGAATGCAGCTCAAGGACACTTGTTCCAAATCTGAAAAAAAAGTCTTTTCTGATGCTCGGTGAGCTCCCAACAAATGTCAGTGCTGTTATAGTTGGGGAATGCAGGTCTTCCCTTGACCAGGCTAGGTGCTTTAGTCAGCAGTGGTTCAGTGACAAATACCAAACTTGGTGTGAGGCAACGGAGAAGGCCAATGAGCTGGTGCTAACCAAGCTCATCTCTTGTCTTCCTATACAGCTGGAGAAGATACCCCTGGTGAAAAAGACAGAGATAAAACCAGACAAAGTCATAATCTACTTGGAAGAGGTAAGAGGAAGATGACAAGGAGCTGCCCATTCAAGTAGTAGCAACAGCAGTACTTTGCATTGGGACTTTGAGATCAGAAATACAAATATCTAGGTTGGTAAAGCAGACTGAAATTTTGGCAAAAGAAGAAGAAGGTGGAAGAACCTGGAAAGATGAGAAAAAAAATCTCTGATGCAGAAGGAATAAAGTTGGTATGTAGATGACCTTGAGATGGTCAGTGCATTTCTGCTCACTTCATTCCTTCTCTCCAGTTAGGTAAGACTTCTCTGAAGCTTAGCATCTCAGTGGAACAAGATATTGAAGTGCAGAACCTGAAAGCAGCAGCTGTGCATGTCTATGACTATTATAAACCTGGTGAGATTTTACTGCCATAGGCAAAGAGTAGCTATTATACCCCCTACACAGAGAGAGTTCTGTCCATGTCCCTTATCCCCTTATCTCCCTGATTCCAATGCACTTCCTTCTGCAACTCCAAGCTTGGGTTTGCTCTGTACAAAACTTCTACATTCAAGTAGCAGAATCACTTGCTTTTCTGTTCTTGAGATGGGACTGCCTGGCACTCTAATTATGTTGTGGTGTATATGTGTTCAAAACGACTGTGTTTTTTGACTTCCTCTAGCTTCAAACTACCTGTCTGTGGAAAGAAAGCATCTGTGTCAATATACCATGTCTCTCCTGGCTTCTTATCTCTCTTGAAAATACTGAGGCATTTATTTAAAAACAGCATTACATACTGCCACACTGACCCATTAGAGGGCAGAATTTAGTTCTGTTTTCAATGTATAGTGTAATGATCCTACCATCCACTGGGTGCTGCCCTCTCTCAGAGGATAACATGAAAATAATTTCTTATACTTTAAAGTTCTAACTTAACTATCAGCATACAGGAGAGAGATCTTGGAGACATTCTAAGTCTCTGATTATGTCAGGCTCAGTATGAGCCAAGACAGCAGATGGAATATTAAGAACTATTAAAAATAAATTATAATAATTTCAGAACAAAATGGAAAAACTGCCACTGGAGATTTAGAAAGCAGCACCCACCATAGGCCTACACATGGTATACTAAATTCGATTTTTTTTCTTTCCATAGCATGTTAAGGAAAGGGGGAGGCTTCTTAATCCAGCCTTTACAGAGCTAAATATTGTCACCTAATATGCTTTCTCTTTGCTATTCCATCCTGTACAAGAATTTTTGTGCTTAGTACATACAATTTAAAAATAGTCATCTGACTTGAAAATACTAATTATCAGTAAAACCACGAGGTTATCAGGACACCCTACTGAAAGGTTGTCTGTTTACAAAAATGTCCTTTCATTAGAAGGTATTACAGTGAATAAGAGGTTATTTTACAGCTCTAGGGGAGACATTTTGGTGAGACAGACTGTTGGCCTGACCCACTGTAGACATTCTTCTGTTCCAGCATTCACCACCTGAGGTTACATAATTAAGGTAGTGGGATGGTTGTGTTAAAGAGAAAGAAGCTTGGCATTACCCTAGCATGCAATTCTGCAGCTCACCAACCTTTCTTTTTTGTTTCTACAGATGACCGCACAGCAAGAGAATATGCTTTCCCTTGCAGTTCAGGTAACTGTTAACAGAATTCCAAGGTGGGAACAGCTGAAACAGAGTAGGGGGTTGGTGGTAAGCAAGGAAAGCAGCCTACTTCTGCTCTGTATTTAACTCCATCATGTACTGTAGAGCCTGCTTGGACTGCAGGTTGAATTGGGATCTACTGTGCTAGTTGTGGGCACAGTTTCTAGTCCAGGTATAATTTCAGTGCAGACCAAGGCTTGAGCATACTATGGAAGGTTAAAAGGATCGACTTTTATTCCATTTCCATACATTCCTCTCATGTGAAGTCCTCACAGCACCCCAAATCTGAATGCAATGGGATATGCCTATGCCAATGACAAAAAGATGTGGCTACCCATGCCCTAAGATCTCTTAGTCCTTAGATGTCTTTCTAAAACTTTATAAGGCACTTTGCCTTTTCTTGCTCTTTCCACAGATGTGTCAAAGAAGTATTCCTACTAGAACTCCCTGACTCTGCAACCAGTAACCTGAGTTTTCTGCTTCCGTAAGGAAAACTTCATTGCTCTGTCTCTCCTCTTCCCTGCTGTGTTGAATGCACCCTATTTCCTTTGGTCTATGCCCTAAGTTTCCATGTGAAACTTGGCTTGATATGAAGTAGTTTGGGATCAAGTGAAATAAAGTATGTGGAACCTGGAAAGAAGGCGGTGACTTAACAGTTGATGATGTCTGCACGGATTTTAATGCCTGAAAAAGAGAAAAACATCACTTAGGCTACATATTTTGCTTTGGTGATCATAGAGGATTAAGTCTTCCTCTCCTCCCCAAGTCCCATCTCTGGGCTACCTTCTCAGTTGGGCTAACAAAACAATTTGTCTGCAACCAAACTCCAAACAAAAAAAGGCATTTTTTAACCATGATGTGATTCACTACATGGCCCTGTGAATCATCCTTCTGCCACAACTGAAGAGTAGGAACAAGCAAGGAGAGGCTAAAAGAGAACAACTTCACCAGTTCTCCCAGACAGAAAAGGAGCATATAACAAACAGTGCCTTATGAAGGGAGGCCATGAGACCAAAATAACATTCCCTCCAAATTCATTACATGTTGTGTGGTCTCTTTTTTGTTTCCATTTCTTATGTCAAGCAGGAGTATTTTTGGAAACTCAGCATGGGCGTCATCCTGCAGATCTCAGTTTCAGATCCCAGTTCCATTAGATCAAGGTCTTCAGGATTTTCTTTCCATGCCTACTACTTCAAAAGCAAGTCTGACAAGCCATACAAAAGAATGGTTAGATCTGGCTGTGTTTGTGCAGATGTTTTTTTTATGGCTCATGATTCCTGTTTTTTGAAGAAATAGCAGTATGAGGCATTGAGGGTCTCTTTGTGCATGCAGGACATGAAGAGCTAAAGCTGCTGTGGGCTTAATGCAATCAGAAGTCATTCACAGATGTTACCATGTGGTGAACCTCATGACCTGCCTGAAATTATGGCAGTTTCACTTTCCTGATGACATGCCAAATGGAGTATTGAGGTTCTTACAGCTTCCTCTATATACCTGTCTTGCAGAAGGGTATCAAGCAGCTAGCTAAGACAACCTCAGAAAGCCAGCGGGTGAAGATCATGTGCGTATACTATGGATATAGGGTAGGCTAACACGACTCCTGCATGTGACTACCTTGTAGCACCAGGACTGGAGTAGTACCTGAATGGTGCTATAGGTCCTGCACTGTGGGCATGGTCCTGGTGCTGGGGCTAGAAAAGTACACTCTTCCCTCAAGACAGACTGAGCAACAAATGATGCCCGGAAGATATGAGCCTGGAAGATGGAAAAAGGGCCAACATGTCTGAAAGACACCAGAAGTTGAAGAAGAGCCCATATGGCTGTCACAGTCTAGCTAAGAGGGTTAGCAGAGGCAGGCAGAGACATTTCAATCCACATCCCACCTGTAGGGTTTCTCCAGCTGTGGACCTGAACTTATCTGGAGAAAGCAGAAAAAAAATATTGCTATCCTGTATGCGGTTGACTGTACCTGAAAATTCATCTCTTCCACCGGGTGGGGGGCTTGCCAACCACCTTTACTTCTGGTGCCTGAAAACTGCAGTGTGGCTGAATTACCTCTGCACACACCACCTCCTGATTTACTGGGAAAACAGCCTTGGAATCAGAAAAGGATGAAAACTCATTATGTACCCTGACTGAGAATGAGGGTGGTGGCAGCTTCACAGGCTGAGAAAGAATGGGACATACCTTGATAATACTTTTAGGGCTCTGAACAGCACCATATAAACCAAACAATCCCCTCCACCCCAACCCCAGCAGTGGAAATTCCCCTAACCAGCCCTGATCCAGGAACAAACCTCCTCCAACCTCTCCTCTCCCTCTCTCCACCCCTCCTGGAAATGGACATCTTGCAGCAGAGGAGGGAAGTTGTGAGAGAGGAGGAGAAGGGGAGACTGGGGACTTGTGTCAGTTGAGCTGTGTGGGGAGGTAGATTGGGGAAGAAACACAGGGCCCTCTTGGGTGAGTGGGGACATTGGGATGGAGCTCTAGGTGTTGAGGAACCCAGGGGCAATGCAAGACCCTGCTTTGTCCACCCTATAGGCTCCCTTACCCATGTAACGAGTCTTCACCTCTCACAGCCCCAGTTGCCAAGCAGCCGTAAGACCTCTGCCTGATCTGAATGACTTGTGCCTTCACCACCCTGCACCCCCACTTCCCCCAATCCCTTCCCTCCCATTCTCACATACCTCACTTTCTCCTTCACTCCATCGCCTGCACCAAGATCCTCCCTCTCTCAGGGTGTCTCCTTCTACTCTGAGACCTGCTAACACTCCCACAAATTCTCCAGCCCAACCCCTGCTCCTGGGACACTTTCCTCTGCCTAGTAGTATTCTTTGTCAACCCCAACACGCAGCCAAGGGACACAATTATTCTCGGTTCTCTGCTTCCCCTTCACACTGCCCTGCTCCTCCACTGCCCACACCACAACCCCAGGTCCCAGTCCCCATCGCCTAAACTGCTGCCAGAGCTGCTTGTCCCAAGCACTTCTGTTCCCAAGAAGTTCTTCATCTCTTCCAAAATCCTCTGCCTGGCCAAGCATTCTGTCCAGTCCTGTGTTTCTTCCCTCTTCACTTTAATGGCTGGCAAATCTGTCTTTCC
>NW_010263976.1:47491-55879 GCF_000690775.1 Eurypyga helias
CTGTTTTTGTCTTTCTTACTTCGTTTGTTACTTCATATTTCTCCATGTCCCCTTTAGACAAAGATATTTTTCATGCTAGTGTACATTTCTGCAGTCAGTGTCCTTTTCATTGTCATCTCTCTCTCTGAATTGTAATGGTCCACCCCCCCTTTTTTTATTTTGTTTGTGTAGCCAGACATCCCACTATAAATTCCATCTTAACTACACTTTCTTTACTATTTTCTATCTTGTGCCACTACTCAGTGTTAATCTTTTTTCTGTAAACAATCAGAAATTACTCTCTCTCTAGGTATGATACATGGAACCACTTTCCTGCCCCCTCCCCATCTGGAAAATGCAGGGCCAGTCCCATAGCAATGTATGGCCCTTCCTGTTTTCTTTGAAGATCATCATCTCGCTGTCTTGGAATCTAACTCAGATGACCACTTCCCCATAAAACCGGGTTCACCTTTCCCATTTCAGCTACCCATGGCCAGGTCTTCTGGATGGGTCATTCAACAGCCTTAGTCACGGTGCTTGTTTAGACTCTGGCAGCATGAAGTCCCATCCTGTTAAGACATTAACCCAGATGGCTAATCCTTATCTGTGGCACCACTAAAAAAAAGATAACAGCCTTTCAGGACGCATCAGGGGAGTAGATTGTACACAGTGCCATTATCAAGGTAGCACACATAAAAGATGGGACACTACATAAGAAAAGAAAACTAGTTTTATAGAGCTGATTACCAAGGGAGAAGTTACCAGGGTAGTTACACCATAAATATGAAATCAGGCTATGAAGTCAACAAGCCTAGGACTGATAGAGAAAAAGGGAACAATTTGGGCCACGTATGTGAGAGGTGATGACGCTTCTAAAGAGGAATTACTTAGGAGAGAACGAAGCAAGGAAAAGGAATATAAAGTGAAGGAAGTCATATGACCAGGGTTGTTTGGTAGCAGACCTTTGCCTGATCAACATAGCTTGCAAGAGGACAGTGAATCTATATTTTCTCTCACCATTCAGAGCGATCTGTCCACTAAATGTCCAGAGACAGCCCTTCTTCCCCTACTCATCCTTGTTCTTGGGGTCATTCAGTAGGGACGGGGAAAAAGGAAAATAAAAGTCTCACAAAAGTGCCTAACAAGCATTTAAGGAGGCAGAAAACCAGATGAACCACAAGATTCTGTGGACCACTGATTCAGAAAGAGGCCAGGGCTGAGTTCAAGTGAGTAAAAATATGAAGGAACTGGAAGGGGCCCGCAAGGAGCATTCCCCTGGTATTGTCCCTTCCCAAGACCTCATGGGAGTCAATAGGTACTGTGCGATGGTGCTCTGCCATGCAAGAGTGCTCTTTCCTCCAAAGGAAAAGGGAGCAAAGTGGGCCCTGCAATCTTCCAGTTGCCTTCTTGGCAAGTTTCTTCCTCTGGGTGTTTGGGCTGTACTGAAGGAGCTTTGGGAGGAAGGTCTTCTAATCTGGTTGAACTTCAGATATAGAGGTTATAAATAAAAACTGAAGGCTGTAACCCAATGTGCTCAGTGTGCCCATGAGCCAGTGTGCCTTTAAATGGACAGGTATCAAGGGTCTGTTTTACAGTTTATATCATCAGATGGCCATGAGATTAAATCTACATAAAAACAGGCCCACCAAGATTCCTCTCCTGATGACAGGAAGTCTTGCCACCTTGTACCCACAGCGGGGAGGTAAGTAAGGAAATTAAGTGTGTGAAATGCTGTGGTTTCAAATCAGATCGATCTTGTCCAACTGCATATGAGAGGGGTTGAGGAAGCTGGCAAAGCAGAGTGTTAAAGAAGAGCTGCTGTGTGGCAAGCTTGCTTAAGATGGGAATGTACGGTAGAAGTCAGTGAGGTCTTTGCCTCTTGAGGCAAACACTGGGGAACGCAGGTAAGTGGCTGGTCTGTGCTGGGTGGGCAACCTGATGCTTGTTCAGTTCTGGTGACTGTAGAAAGGTGCTCACTGTCCTTGGTGACATCCATAGGAAACATCTAAACAGGGATGTTTAGATTAGATATCAGGAAGAAATTCTTTCCAGTGAGCGTAGTGAGGCACTGGGACAGGTTGCCCAGAGAAGCTGTGGATGCCCCATCCCGGGAAGTGTCCAAGGCCAGGCTGGATGAGGCTTGGAGCAACCTGGTCTAGTGGAAGGTGTCCCTGCCCATGGCAGGGGGGTTGGAACTGGATGATCTTTAAGGTCCCTTCCAACCCAAACCATCCTGTGATTCTATGATTCTATGGTCTTCCAGTGTAAGAAAGGAACCTTTGCTATGAGTAAGCAAAGTTGGGGAATGAGTAGCTGGCAGATGGCCAGATTTCCATTACCTCACACAGCTGCTGTGTGGGTCTTGGTTGCCCAGATGGTGTGGAGGCAATTGGGAAATTTCCTGCAAAGTTTTGAAGGTTCAGCCTGCAAAAAAAGAAGGTCCTAAAGAGCACAGTACCAGAGGCAGCTAACAGGCAATCTGGTAACTAACCTCTTGGATAGCAAGGGATTTTTCTGAAAAAAAAAGTTCTTAAAAGGGGTGGGATGTAGGCCCCTTAAAAGGAGGAGGACTGTAAGCCCACGAGGTGGCCCCAAATGGATTCTGACCTTGTCAGGGTGCTATTATAAAACATAAATAGCATACTTAAAATCTTTGGTTTTGTAGTTATCTGTCGGTACTGTGGAAGTAGGACTGTGTGCCGGATTTATTTAGGATAGAGTTCATTTTCCTCGCAGTAGCTAGTATGAGGCTGTATTTTGGATTTGTGCTGAGAAGAATATTGATAACACAGTAAGGGCTTTAGTTGTTGCTAAGCAAGGTTTGTGTCAACTCAAGGACTTCAGTTCCTGATACTGCACCTGTGTTCCCAGCTTCTTCTCTACAAGAAACTGGGAGGGGACACAGCCCGGGCATCTGGCCCAAACTGACCAAAGGGACATTCCATGCCATCAAACGTCACAATCAGTGTATAAGCTGGGGCAGTTGGCCAGGAGGGGAAATCGCTGCCCAGGAGCTGGATGAACATTGTTTGGTCAGTGGTGAGCAGTTCTATAATTCTGTTTTCTTTCCATTTTTTTTAAATTACATATTATCATTAATATTAGTAGTAATTTCATTACATATTATTAGTATTACTGTTGGTGGTATAATTATTTTATTTCACTTACTTTCAATTATTAGACTGTTCTTACCTCAATCCACGAGTTCTCCTTAACTTTTTCCTCCGATTCTCTCCCCCATTTTACCGCGGGGAGGGTGTTCTGAGCGAGTGGCTGTGTGGTACTTGGTTGCTTACTGGCACTAAATCACAACAGACTGAAAGACTACACTGCTTCTAGTGGGTGCAGAAGAGACTGGTTTCCTAGGCTTTCGCAGAGCCTCTTCAATGGTCATATAGAAAACTGAAAAGAGCCCTCACCCACAGAGGTTTAGATACAGGACAAATCCGTTGTCTGTTCTCACTTAGTTGCAAACTCTCCTCGCTGCTTGGACACACGCTTTCTTTCCTGACTCATGGATATTAGTATGTGCTCAGCTAACACGCTCCAGTTCGGAGACAGAGCAATGGTTTGTGAATCTGCCTTCCTCATTTCTCTGAAATTTTGCCGTCAAAACAGGAAAGAAATATGAAACGGCAGTGCTATAGTTTGAAATTGTAAGGCTTGTTACTGGGGTCTTTTGACAATATACAGAGTCTAAGTTTTATTCCAAGTTTGGTTTTTTCTTCTTTTTGAGATAAACAATGATCTAGATTTTTCTCTTGTAGCTGCAGGACAATAACAGACTTTAAAATAGCTACTACTGTGACCCATGTGAGACTCCATGGATCCATTTCATGATGTGTACTGCCACTGTGCAAGGTAAGCATGTGTAGACTCACATGTGATGGATTGGTAATTTTTAATCTTATCCTATGGGTTAGTTTTCTACCAAACTTAAAAAGCTGCATCAAAGTGTTTGTATCAACTCACAGTTAAATCCAAGACATGCAATAGATGAATAAGTGATTTTTAAAGCATGCTTAGATTTCTTTCTTTAACATGGTTGGCTTCAGTTTAAGGGTAGAGGCCCTGGAATGTGGCTTACCTTTGACATTCAAAGAGCCTGCTTTCCTGAGAAAAGTCTAAAACTTGTGACTTCTTGTCTTGTCTTGTGAGGCCTATTCCTGCACTCCCTCTTATGTTGGTAAGCAGTGTAGTTGGTAGTGTCTTGATGGCTGGGCCCAGGAGCATTTGGAAGTAGACTGATATGTATCAGCTTTTGCTTGTTGACCTGGTTTTCCTTGCATATGCAGTTGACATTTGCATGGATGTGGTGGTGGGGAGAAGGTGCCTTCAGGGCACTGAGGGTAACGACCCCTGGTGCTGGCTCCTCACACACAGACAAAGAGTTCTGATCATCCCTTTATGTGTTCCAACTTCCCACTCCCTGCAGGGAGCAGAAAGGTGGTTTGGCATGCATTGACTGTTTTTTGTGGGGTTTTTTTTGGTTTGGGGTTTTGGTTTGGTTTTTTGTTTTTTTTTTTTTGAGGGATGAGAAACAAAGATGAGGAGACCTGTGGTTGGGGCCTCATCTTTCTTAGCTTGCAAACTTGGAGGAGATCTTATGAAGTAGCAGTCAGATGAGCTTTTGCTCAGAGACAGGACATAATGGCAATTAGACCCTGGCGTTGCTATGACCATCTCCTTCTGGAGATGCCGATCGGCCAGAGCGGCTAGGCCTAGCAGGAGGCTGTTGAAGAGATCCAGTTATGGGGTGAGGCTGTGGATGGGCTGGTGTCTTTGTGTGGGAAGGTGTAGGTACCAAAAGCTGAGATCTGGGCAGCCTGTAAGAAGTAACTGCAACATAGACTTATCCCACTCATATATGCCAGTAAACTGGGAATAATGTCAACCTCTTCCCTGAGCAGGAAGTCATCACAGGCTTCGAGGTCAGTCTGGATCATATTTCTGGCTCCGTGGCTTGCTCTGCAAGGTGGTGTCGCTCCAACAGAACTCCTTTGCAAAAATGGGTTGAAATGGAAATAAATGTCAATTGGAATGAAAACAGGCTCCTTCCCCCAGAGCTGGGAAGATCCGGACCTACAATGTGAGCAAGAGATGTTACCTACGAAACCAATGCTGGCTTATATTTAGGCGTAGTGCTTGGCAGGTTTCCAGCCAGTCCCTATAAGGTGGTCTCACAAACAGCAGCATGAGCATCAGTGACAACGATTATGGGATGGAACAAGTGCTTCATAAAAAGACACTAAAAAGGCTGGAATTCCACCACTTGGTGAGCGGAATGAGCAGAATTTGGTGAGCAGGAAGGGAATTGAGATATACAAAACTAATGCAGGTGGTGGATAAAGTGAACAGAAAACTGTTCTTCAGCAAATCTTTCCATGGTAGGCAGGAGGTATATGATAAAACTATTCGGTAATCAATTTAAAATAAACAAAAAAGTACTTTGCACTATAAAAACCTACTGCTACAGGAGTTACGGGAGAAAATAATAGCAGTAGGTTCAAAAAGCTCATAGACAAGCTAATGGGAAACCAATCTATACTACAGGGAATAGGTTGTAACGTATCCTCCACCAATCCTACTACCATGTTTGGATGTGGGGCTACAAGGGGAATGGTCTGGAGATACTGACCAGGTGTGCCTGCTCACCCTGAAAAGGGCATTAAGGGCAGCTGAACCTGGTGGACTGAAAGGTCCAGAGACTTCCTTCCTTCCCAGGCCAATGGGGATGAGAGGGAGCTTCTCACTTCTACTCCACATCCTACCAGCAGCAGGGTGGTGTGCAGGTTCATAAGAGATGTGCACACACAGGTCCACATTGATGGGAGAGAGTTCTTCAAAGGCCGTCCCATGTAAACACAGACAGGGTCAGTAGCCTGATCCTGTTTCTAAGGACCAGTGCTCAGAGATACGTGCCCCCATAGGCCTCTCGAGTTTCTGGCCCCTCAGACCTTTCATCCTGCTTGCTGGCTAGACAGACCTGATCATAGAACCATAGAATAGTTTGGGTTGGAAGGGACCTTAAAGACCATCCAGTTCCACCCCCCCTGCCATGGGCAGGGACCCCTTCCACTAGACCAGGTTGCTCCAAGCCTCATCCAGCCTGGCCTTGAACACTTCCAGGGATGGGGCATCCACAGCTTCTCTGGGCAACTGTCCATGTGCTCCCCACCCTCTCCGGGAAGCATTTCTTCCTGATATCCAATCTAAACCTCCCTGCTTTCAATTTAAACCTGTTACCCCTTGTCTTGTCACTACAGACCCTTGTAAAAAGTCCCCCCCAACTTCCTTGTAGCCCCTTCAGGTACTGGAAGGTGCAATAAGGTCTCCTTGGAGCCTTCTCTTCTCCAGGCTGAAAAAGCCCAACTCTCTCAGCCTTTCTTCATAGGAGAGGTGCTTCAGCCAGCCCCCTGATCATCTTCGTGGCCCTACTCTGGGCTCGCTGCAACAAGTTGGTGATTGGATCACACACACATGCACACAACAGCACAATCACACAGGAAATTATGCAAATAATTTATTACAAATACAGCACAGACCGAGGTGATCAGGTGCAAAACTTGTCCAGACAAACATACCAATTGCACCTGACCAGCTTAGTTTATCCCCCTAGTCTCCATTTTCCCCACACTTGTTTGTCTCTGATCCACCTGGATTCCTCTGTTTCCCTGTCTGTGATTCTTAGCCCAAGCATATCAATGTAGTCTTGTAAATCCTCAAATTCTCCCTAACAATTCCAAAATATCTCGTCCTTTCCAGTCCTGTCCCCATTTCCTCCTCTCCCCCCTCCTCCCCCAGTGAATCCTAAAGACTGTTGCAGTAGCTCCCCTTCATTTGCCTAGATTCCAGAGAGTTTCCTCCCTTGAATCGGTTTCAGTGGGTTTTGCAACAGGGACAATGAGGGTTTTAGGAGTGCCTGATTCACAGGGATTATGTTGGCTGGGTTCTCCACCTTGTCATTGTTCCTTTGATAGCTATCTGATTTTTTATTTTAAATAGCCTTAAATATCTTATAGCTTTTTTTTTTTTTTTTTTTTAAAGAGATTCAGCCAGCTTTCCATCAGAATTAAAAAAGAACCCCCAGCTTTTCAGGAAGCAGTAAATGTTATTCTGTGCTTGTAAGTCAGTGGGACTGGGTCTCCTGAGAATCGGTAGTCCAGCACCTTCATTACTGAGCCAGAAGCAACGTTCTTGCAACACGAAGCTCAAACATGTCATTTGCAGCAGAATTTATGACACCCATAGCCTCAGTAGCGCTTGAGCTTCTGCACCCTGTACGTGTAGACGAAATACGACTTGTTTCTGCTTGTCTTGCTTCTTCCCACCCTTCCTTGGTGCATGAGCCATCATCCTTAAAGGAAAGTCAACAGAATCATAGAATCACAGAATGGTTTGGGTTGGAAGGGACCTTACAGACCATCCAGTTCCAACCCTCCTGCCATGGGCAGGGCCACCTTCCACTAGACCAGGTTGCTCCAAGCTTCATCCAGCCTGGCCTTGAAGACATCCAGGGATGGAGCATCCACAGCTTCTCTGGGCAACCTGGCCCAGTGCCTCCCCACCCTCTCCGGGAAGAATTTCTTCTTTATATCTAATCTAACCCTCCCTGTTTCCAATTTGTCCCCGTTACCCCTTGTCCTGTCACTACAGGCTCTTGTAAAAAGTCCTCGCCCAGCACCCTTGTAGCCCCTTCAGGTACTGGAAAGCTGCAATGAGGTCTCCTCGGCGCCTCCTCTTCTCCAGGCTGAACAAGCCCAATTCTTGCAGCCTTTCATCATAGCAGAGGGGCTCCAGCCCTCTGAGCATCTTCATGGCCTCCTCTGGACTCGCTCCAAGTGGTCAATATCCTTCTGATGTTGGGGGTTCCACAGCTGGACGCAGCCGCTGTGAGGCACCGGTCTGACCCTACGGAGCATTTCTGGCGTTCTCAGCAGCAGTCACGCTGACGACACTGCGGTTACAAATGATCGTTTACCTTAACCGGCCGCTCTGACCTAAGCCAGGCGACCAACAGACAAGCTTTGGGAGTCACCACGGGAGGCAAGACCCAAGCGCCCACACCGTGCAGCTTCTCTTCTACCACCACCAGCAAGTTGTGGCGCTTTGGTTTCTTCACCCCGTTTACTCAAGTTGCCACCGCAGCGCCACACGTGCTCTGTGACCCGGACAGAAAACCTCCCTGGCACTGTCACTACTGCCGCGTCGTGTCCGTTCGTCGGACTCGTGCCCGGCACTGAGGCAGCGTACGTACACCACCGGTGTTCCGCGAGCCCAGGCGGTCTCCAGAAGGAGCGATGGCGAAGCATCCCAGCACAGGGGGCACGTGCCCTGCGTGGCCGATGCTGTACAGCCCCGCTACGAGCTGGATCCCTCGGTCCCCTTCTCCGGCGGGCGCGGCAGCGC
>NW_010263977.1:0-9493 GCF_000690775.1 Eurypyga helias
CTATGATTCTGTGATTCTATAATACAGCCCTTTTTTCTGTGCACAAATGCATCCATTGTATATACTTGTTTATGACTTAAAACTGCTTGCAGGAACTTAAACTGAAAACAATTAGACTTCACTAGGAAAAAAGAACATATATATGAAATTTACAAGTTTTCCCAGAATTCGTTCCTTCCCTAAAATGCCCATACCCCTCAGACTACCACTGCATCAACCTTGCTGAATTCATCACCAGAAGCAAAATTCATTCCGTAAAACCAAGCCACAGATGGCCTGGTTTCTACAATCCCTATACTTAAATATCACTAAAAATGAAAGCATCAAAACCTTTGGATTTAACACACTTGTGGTCCAGAATATGGACCAGTGCAGCAGGTCATCGAATGCTGCAAAAGCTGTCACGGAACCTAAGCTGGTGAGACCAGAAACCTGCTGTGTACCATGGTGAACTCACACCGACCTTCAGTAAATAGAAACATCCAGTTAACAGTGGGAGAACATTTTTCGCAAATAACCACTCTAAACTATCAGCCCTGACCCTCAAGGGAGTCCTTCAAAACAGTTTCAAAGGCAGATCTTAGAAACTGAAATTTGTAACTCTGTTAGATTCTAAAAATCAAGGGCTCAGCATTGTGATATTGATTTATAGTATGTTGTATTTCTTCTTACAGCTTGATGCCTGTGAACTCCTTCATGTCCTATAGACAATAATTAGTTCTCTCTTTGTTCCACTGAGGGGGAGATCGTATTGCCTCTCCTTTTGCTAGTACCACTCCCCGTGGACTACAGGTAGAAGTAATCCGTTCCCTCAAATTGACTAATTTATTAGCTAACCATGGTAAATTCAGAGCTGTTAGTCTAATCCTGCATGTAGCTTTGAAAGCTGCTGTTCTTCTTCTAGATCTGAATAGGATTTATGTTCCTAATGTTTTACATTTTATCCTTCTATACCAGTTGGTCTATTGAAGGCAAACCTTGCTCATTTATATCCTTTGATCATGATGGATATAATAACATTATTACAAGAGTTTCAATCTTTGACATTTTTAAACTTCATTAAGTATTTATTAAGCTTTGTAAACAAAACATGTTTTTAATGAAACTTGAAGCCTTACTGTTAAATGCCTAAACTTGTTTAAAACTGAACATAGAACAATTCCTATAAATAGTTTACTTGTGTTGAATTACCCTCCAGTAGAAAATTCTCAACCAATGCTAGTCATAAAAAGATTTGGACACAAATGCAAACAAAAATGCACATCTATGCCATTAGAACCATTCTGAAAGCCTGGGTTACATGAGCATTAATCCATTTAGAAGGCTCCCAAAATAGTTGATGTTATTTCTCCCTTACTTGATACAATGTGGCTTGAACAGCAGGAGGAATGAGAAATATTTCTGGATCTCTGCTGTAGGTGACTGGGGCTGTGGTACTGAGTAGTCTAAACCATGCTATCCTCCCAGTTTTTTAGCCTTATAACTGTGTGTTTGTTGTATTATGCCTCTGTAATTGGGATTTTAATCGAATAGGAGTTTTAAAATTGAAATTGGCATCAGAGGGATTCTGAGAAAAAGCACTCAAAGATCATGGAGCAGTGTCATATATCAGTAATAAGGTCATGGTATTCTTTTAACTGCCACTGTGGAATGAAACCAGCCCTGAAGGCTTTTCCAAACCAGGCTGTGGTTGTGGACTTGTTAAGTGTCTTTCGTTCTGTTATGAAAATATTTCACTGTGGACTTGTGCACTGATTCTGCACCAAGAAATTCCAGTCTCTAACCTGCTACTAGAGCAAGCCTGAACTGTGGCTCAATCCCACCTTCCCACATTCCTGGGGAGGAATAACCCCATGCAAAAGTACAGGATGTTGGGGTTGACCTGCTGGAAAGCAGCTCTGCAGAGAGGGACCTGGGAGTGCTGGTGGAGAGCAAGTTCACCATGAGCCAGCAGTGTGCACTCGTGGCCAGGAAGGGCAGTGGTATCCTGGGGTGCATTAAGAAGAGTGTGACCAGCAGATCGAGGGAGGTCATCCTCCCTCTCTGCTGTGCCTGGTGAGGGTGCATCTGGAGTACTGTGTCTAGTTCTGGGCTCCCCAGCTCAAGAATGACGGGGAAGTACTGGAGAGAGTCCAGAGGCGGCCTACAAAGATGATTAGGGGACTGGAACATCCCCCTTATGAGGAAAGGCTGAGAGACCTGGATGTGTTTAGCTTGGAGAAGAGAGGACTGAGAGGGGATCTCATCAATGCTTATAATTATCTAAATGGTGGGTGTCAAGAGGATGGGTCTAGACTCTTTTCAGTGTTGCCCAGTGACAGGACAAGGGGCAGTGGGCACAAAAGGGAGCACGGGAAGTTCCACCTGTGATTGAGGAAAAACTTCTTCCCTGTGAGAGTGCCAGAGCACTGGAAGAGGCTGCCAAGAGAGGCTGTGGAGTCTCCTTCCCTGGAGATGTTTAAAACCCACCTGGCTGCGTTCCTGCATGATCTGCTCTAGATGAACCTGCCTTGGCAGCGGGGTTGAGCTAGATGATCTCCAGAGGTCCCTTCCAATCCTGACTATTTTGTGATTCCATGATTCCCATCTAGGTTCCATACCATGTTTTTTTGGTGTTTAAAGCTACATAAATTTAAAGCCCAAACAATTCACTGTTTAAGCAATGCATTGTTTAGGATAAACAATACGGTATCTTAATGTAATACATCACAGTACCTTGTTCAGGCACATGTAATACAGTCACATTTCCATAAATGAATAATCCTTGCATGTCTCTCTACACATTATGGATTTGCATACCTAAACTAGATGTTTTAAAATTTGTTTCTCAGTGGCAGTTATCAAATGGAATACATGATTTTGATGAGATCACAGATGTGTGGGACAGCATTTAGTCTTCATTCTGCAAGATTTCTGTCTGTGTCTTTCTTACTAAACTGTTTCTTGCTAATGTCATTGATACATAGCTTCATAGTTTGTGAATCTGGAGGAGAGCAGGGTCTGAGAATCTGTTTTTGGATCTTCCATTTTCTGGTTTTATAATCTTATCTAAATTATGCAGACTATTTACTGCAGTTTCCTCCTATGTATGGGAATTACAATAGTGACCCAGCTTTGTAAAGCATTTTGAGATACAAAATAATTTTTGATTATGTATAAGTCAAGTGTTATTGTAAGTGTACACATAGAAGGAGCTGTGTATGTCTGCATATACACATATGCACATTACATTTAGAATGGACTACTTGGTTTTACCCTTAATTTGCCTTTCCTAAAATAAGATACAACAGAAGCATAATCCTTTGCATGATTATTGGTGGTTATTGGACTAGGTATTTTTAAGTGCATATTCATTAACACCATGGTGTTATCCAGTTCCTCATTTAATCTATATTGAGCTGCCTAGATGTTATTCATATTCCCCTACCACCAACAAGTCAAGGTCTTGAGGAAACAGACTTGATGCATTCTGTTTATCCCCGATAGTTCAT
The DNA here is from genome assembly GCF_000690775.1 of Eurypyga helias. Taxonomy (NCBI): domain Eukaryota; kingdom Metazoa; phylum Chordata; class Aves; order Eurypygiformes; family Eurypygidae; genus Eurypyga; species Eurypyga helias. The sequence continues at coordinate 3,492 of NW_010263977.1, forward strand.
CATCTAAGATAAGCCAGGGTTGTCTGCAAACTGCAATCTCATCAGGCAGGCTCAGATAGCATCTCACTTGACTTTTTTGCTTATTCCATTAACATGACTGTCCCAGAGATTTGGGATGCTCAGCTTTACCATTCTGGCAAGAGCAAATGATTAACTGGGGATTGAGATTTAGCCATCATTGGCTTCATTAAACATGACAACCCTTTTCGTTGTTACAGTGAACCTCTATAAGGCTGTGCTCCCAGAGAGCATTTAAACAAGAGGCATAGGAAGGAGCAGAGTGCAGTGGCTTTTGTGACAGTTGTGCATCATTACATTGCACTTTAAAAAGATCTTAATTCATGTCTCCAGAAAGGTTTTATTTTCTCCCATTTTTTTGGTTGTTCATTTTCCATACGGGCGTTCACTAGCACTGGCATTTTAGAGGTAAAAGGCTAGTAGGATCCCTAATTCTGGTTCATTGGTCTTATTTCCTACAGCTTAACTAGCTGTGGGGAGAGACCCAAACAGTTACCACTGATGTGTGCGTGCAGCTGCAGGGGTTGCACGCGTCTGGCCAGGACCACTTAGCGTGCTGTGTCTCTTCCTGCAAAGTGTGCCCCAGTAAAGCAGTGCATTCAGAGTGTCCTTAAGCTGTGTAGTTCGTAATTTGTACATGAAATCGTGGGCAGGCGAATAGCTAGCCCTCCTAGAAACATGGGTTGGTAGGTTTGTAGGTAGGTAGGCTGTGGAAAAATTCAGTCTTTGTTGTGTCCACATTGAAAGGGAATGAACGGCAGCCTCATGTCAGTGCTTGCATTTGCAGAGGAGAGGGAGAGAGTGCAGCAAGGAGTGGGTTAACTGCCTGCCTTCTGAAGAGCTGGGCTGGAAAATATTTTTCAACTTACCCTTTCAATACAGAGGTTTTGATGCTTTTTCTGTTTCACAGGGTTCAAAATGGATTTGTTTTTCATGTTCTAAGGGGTTTTACTACAGTTATAACCATTTTGATAACAGTTCCAATAACAGTTTTGATAAAAGAATTAGCATTTTAAATGTTTCAAAAATGAAAAATGTTGAAAAGTAAAATGTGTCAGTTTTTAAAATACCATTCTTCAATTTAAGAAGTCTTTAGTTTGAAAACATTAAAGCAACTGTATTATCTAAGAAAATCTGCACCAGAATGCTGCCAAAGGAATCACAGGCTGGGAGGGAAGGAGGGACAAGTTGGGCCTTCAAATCTAACCGTGAGGAACCTCTCTTGGAAGGAAAAAATGCTTATCCTAGAGAAGCATGTCTCTAGGTGATGGTCAGTAGCATTTACAGGTGTGACAGGAACAGGAAGGCATTGAGTGGATTGAGTTGAATCACCTTGTGTTTATTCCTGACATGTACTATGGAAGCATTTTAATCCTTTGCTCAGCATCTCTGCTTGTTAAATTTCCCAGCCCAGCAGAAATCCTCAAAGGCTGTTGACCACAGTCCACTCTGGTTTTAGAAATAACCACATCCATGCCAGAGGTTCTCAGGGGAGTCCAATCCTTTGTATTATTTCTGTTGCTGTATAACACAGCTGGGCATTCCCAGTTTCTCCAGTCTGTTTGTGTCTGCCAGTGCAGACAAATGAGGACAAATACTTCATCTAATGGACCAAATTGGAAAGCTGCACTCCAATGCAGCAATGCATAGGTCCTGCCTATGCTGTGTGGTTTGTGCTGGGATGTGAGTAGGAGAGTGCTGCTGCTGTTCTTCATCCTCCACAGGTTGCCCAGAGAAGCTGTGGATGCCCCATTCCTGGAATTGTTCAAGGCCAGGCTGGATGAGGCTTTGAGCAACCTGGTCTAGTGGAAGGTGTCCCTGCCCATGGCATTGGGGTTGGAACTAGATGGTCCCTTCCAACCCAAACCATTCTGTGATTCTATGATTTCTGGTTGCAAACCCCAGCCTTTCAAAGCATGGAAATTTTCTTTTTAACTGGCTCTTGCAGTTAGGAGAGTGCTGTATAAACAGTTCTATAAGGTACCTCCACAGATACCCAGCACTGTCTGTATCTCAGCTGTTGTATGTGTAAATACCACAAGATTTTTCTCATCATCTAACAGCCAGGCAAAGTACCACTTGACTGTGGTTTCCTCTAAATATGGTTTTTGGACTGTTTCTGTTTGAGCAAGGAGTTATGGATTGGCCTCACAGAGGGTGATGCTGATAAACTAGTTGATGAAGAAAAGTTCTGATGTTTCCCAAGGTTAAATAACATGTTCATGATCTAGTACAATGTGCATAAGGAACAGCAAGACTGAGTATTACATACTGCCAAAATATGCTGTAAGTTCAGATACAACAAGAGGGTGCTGGTTCTGATCCTAGTTCTGTTCTGCTGCCTTTAACAGGAGTTTTCCAGTTTTACATTGCTGTAAGTAATAGCAGAATGTGGACCATTTTACTTGTAAATAAAAAACCATGGGTAGATAATTGATTTTCAGAAACCCGCTTAGGCTATCATTTTTATTTCTTCTGGTGCAGGGGACTTCTTGCCCGACAGAAGAGTCTGGCAGCCAGGCGTATGCCGAGCCAAGGGTATTCTGGGGCGGAAGGTGGGTGTTCGGGAGGAGGAGGGTGATGGGCAGGGATAGCTGGGTGCCGCAGTGCCTCTCTGACTCAGCCAGGCTCATTTTATCAAGTGTGTTTGTGAGGGAAGTCATACGTTAATTGGGCTGGAGATCTGAACAGATGAGGTGAAAGCCCCTTTCCCTTTTACTTCATGTTGACTCTGGTGTTAATATTTTAAGATACACAGTATAACTTCTCAGTAGGTATCAATATATTGACTCATTCTACTCGGTGACTGTAGCAGAGCTATGCCAGTATATACCCAGTGGGGGACTGACACCCTCTCTCTGTTTTTTATGTGCTTCAGGTATCTTAAAAAAAAAAGAAAGAGAGTAACAGATTGCATATGATCTAATTTCTTCCCTGGTCTCCCCGGTGTGTCAGCCTTTCCGTGACAGAATCCAAAGGAAGCTGTGATTTGGAAAAATAATACATTCAGTACATTGTAACGCTACACCAAAACTCTCCAAGCAGTTTGTCCCTCCCCCCGGATCTTGATATGAAGTCTTATTTTGTAACTCTAAAGCAGACAAGATCAAAGGAGAGGTATCATGTTCCTCGCAGACCTGGAGAAATATTGCATTTATGGATGAAGTCACAAAGGAGCAGGGGATCTAGAATTGTTAAATATCAATATTAATTGTACTAAACCCATCAAATTCTACTTTTAACTGGGTGGTGTTTCCTTGTCCCTCTGACGCAGCACCAAGAGGACGGTTCAGCACGGTGCTAGGGAGGCTGTGCCTCACAGGGGCCGTTGGCAAGGCAGCGTGACAGCTCTTTCACTGCTAGTAAGAAACCTGCTGTTTGAAGGCTTATCCCTAGAAATAGTGATAAGAGTGAAGATAAATGAGGGATAAGAGACCTAGGAGGTGCAGGAGCACATCTTCCCAAAACGAGCTAGAGCAGATTGTAGTTAGGAGTGTTGTGGTGGCTGTAAAGGTGTTAAATGAAGCGAGGTTGGTAAATCAGCTGGTAAAACTGGACTGTCACAGGCAAGTTCTTTAACTTGAAAAACACTGTGCCTGAAATCTTGCCTGTTTCTTCTGACTACATCAGCTGTTCTCCTAGAATACAGCAATTCCCTCTTAACAGCAGGGTTTGCTGTGCCTTCACCGCGGGGTGTGACACCGGCTGCTGTCATAGGCACGTACTGGACTATGTGGACCTAGATTTCATCAGAAGTGGCAGTTCCGGCATCTCAGCGCTGAGCTCACTCTTCTTGGGGCTAGGGGGCAGGTTGTTACTTCTAGAGATATTTTTGGTATTAAGCATGCAAGTGGGAATCCTCATCACTCATTGTCACTGATGTTGTCTAATGTTAATCCTCATTTCTGGCTATGTCCCAATTCTGTTATTTTCATCCTGACTCTTTAAATTCTTCCTGCAGGCTTACTTGGATACTGGCTTTTCCTTCATGTCTTGGCCTGCACTGTTTCATCATGCTTTTGTGAACTGCTCATTAGCTTTCAGGGTCCACAGCAGAGGCAGTCACACCTTAGGGCAAAGCAAGGAGAGCGGAATGAGACCACCGCTGCACGATTTGATGCTTCTACTCAGTGGAGTGGTTTGGGCTCAGGGCTAATGGCAAAACAAGGTGGTATAGCTGAACAAGCAAAGGCTTTCTAAAGATAGTGCCCTATTCACCCTGCCATTCAAGGAACAGAGCGGGATTGCTCTGAGGTTGGGAACTAGTGAGCGAGTTCTCTTTCAGTCCTCCAGGTAGCTGATAAAACTGGCACACACATGCGGGAAAGCTTTTAGGGAGGGGTCAAGTGTGGGTATGCAGTCTGCTGGATAATACGTTGCATTTGGGCTTTGGGATTAGAAGATTCCACTGCCAACTTTTTAATGCAGTAGCTAAAACTCTCATGTTTAAAGGATTAATACCATTTATTTGCTTCATTTCCTCCTGCCCCAAAACTGCACCCCCAAAGCAAAACTTTTCTAATCAGCATGTAGCTACTGCTGAGCTAGCTAGCTTTCTTTTCTTTTTTTTTTTTTAAAGCCACATTTTTTTTCTATATTGAAAAAGCCTGAGAAGGAAAAATCTGGGTGAGGAAAGCTGAAGCACAGGTAAGGGGGGTTGGAACATGTTTTTGTAATTGATTTAACTCTTTCTTTCAAGTGCCTCTCAGTTACTTTTCTGCAGGCACGCCGGGGGAGCAGTGGTTTTGTTCTGTAGAAAAGCTAATGCTCTGTGTTATTTGCAGGGGAGGGAGAGCACAGGTAGTGTTTTCTTTAGGGCTGCAGAGCACAAGAGATGAGAAAGCAAGAGTCCTTGCTTGCAGGGCTCAGAGCAGCAGAAGAGGGGTAGATGGGGCTCCACCTCGCCTGCCCTGAGTCAGCTCTGAGCTGTGGAGCAGAGTGCAGGGGATGGCAGGGAACTCCTGTCTGGAGGACCACCCTGGAATCTTCTTTAATTCTGCTAGAGACCAGTTTAACTCTGCATCATCAGTATTTCTCACGTTTTGAATGTGATAAAAAGGGGCGTTTCATAGAGTTTAAGCTGACATGTTTCTAATTTATTTTCCATACCAGGTGAAAAATGTTTCTCCTGTGTGGTATTTGAACAAGTCATGTATTTAACTGCTAAGGGATTTTCATTTATTTGCTACTCGTTCAGCTGGCAGCCCTTTAGCATGGTGTCATGGCATGAAGATTTGCAAGACTTGAGTCAAGCGGTGAAGTTTATTTGATACTTTACAAAATTACATATGGTTGTTAGAATTTTTTTTTTAGGTACAAGAGCTGAGTGACTTGTACTTTGTTATGTGACAAGTGGCACGTTAAAATCCTAATTCCTGTCTCCAGTTAACAGAGCAGAAATAAGTAAGAACATACGAAGAGTCGTGTAATCGTAAGCAAGTGCAAATGAGATGCTCCCTCCCTGGAAGTGTTGAAGGCCAGGTTGGATGGGGCCTTGAGCAACCTGGTCTAGTGGAAGGTGTCCCTGCCCATGGCAGGGGGGTTGGAACTAGATGGTCTAGGTTGAACTAGATGAGGGAAGGGATGCCATCCAGAGGGACCTTGACAGGCTGGAGAGGTGGGCCACTGTCAACCTCATGGAGTTCAACAAGGCCAAGTGCAAGGTCCTGCACCTGGGTTGGGGCAATCCCAAGCACAAGTACAGGCTGGGTGGGGAATGGATAGAGAGCAGCTCCGAGGAGAAGGACTTGGGGGTACTGGTGGACAAAAAAGCTGAACATGAGCCGGCCGTGTGCGCTGACAGCCCAGAAAGCCAACCGTATCCTGGGCTGTATCCAGAGAAGTGTGTCCAGCAGGTCGAGGAAGGGGATTTTGCCCCTGTACTCCGCTCTCGTGAGACCCCGCCTGGAGTGCTGCTGTAGAGCCCTCAACATAGGAAGGATATAGACTGGTTGGAGAGAGTCCAGAGGAGGCCACGAAGATGC
>NW_010263977.1:9518-17535 GCF_000690775.1 Eurypyga helias
CGACTGCTCTCTAGAGATGACGTACTGAAAACGCATGCCTCGAAGGTGCTGACTGCCAGCCAGTGCATGTGTCTAATAGAACACCTGTTTACCTATGGTGGCATGGATACTGGTTTTGGGACAAAAGTAGTGGACTCTAAAATGTGGTGAGCGCACAGATTTATTAAAACCTAATTTAGCAAGACTCATATAACAGTTGTGAGATCGTTCCGGCCAGGGAGGGTGGTGAGGCACTGGAACAGGTTGCCCAGAGAAGCTGTGGTTGCCCCATCCCTGGAAGTGTTCAAGGCCAGGCTGTACAAGGCTTTGAGCAACCTGGTCTAGTGGAAGGTGTCCCTGCCCATGGCAGGGGGGTTGGAACTAGATGGTCCCTTCCAACCCAAACCATTCTGTGATTCTATGATTTCTGGTTGCAAACCCCAGCCTTTCAAAGCATGGAAATTGTCTTTTTAACTGGCTCTTGGTGGTCTAGATGGTCTTTAAGATCCCTTCCAACCCAAACCTTTCTATGATTCTGTGTAATTATTAATTGCAATTTCACAGTTGTTTACATGTCTAGAGCAAGCTCAAACTATCCTACCTAAACAGGACAATACCATTTATTCAATTTCACTGAAAATTGAGTTTCATATAGAAACTAAGTAGCCTAAGATTCCTGAGGACTAGAGAAAAGAAGCATCTCATCCAGGTGCACAGAACAGTTCTGTTGCAGTGGAATCCAGGAGCTATAGTGCGTCAGGTTTACTAGACTGAGCCATATATAAGTGGTAGCAGTATCAAAATCCTCCGGTTATAGTTACATCTACTTTTAGATTTATACCTTAAATCCCAAATTGAGTAACCCACCGTAAGACTTGTGGAACGTTAACCAGCTTTAATATCCTGATGATACATTTCCTAGATAACTACGTTGATCAGCACTCTAGAAGAACCTTAGCTAGACAGAGAAGCTGTATGGTATCTCATTTGTGTGACATCAAGAGCCCGGCTGGCAGGATCTACTTAATAACAAAGGAAGTGTGTACCAGATCATTGTGATGAACAAGCTTCATGTACAGAGAGGTCAAGAAATACCATTTTGAGGCTTCTACATTGTGAGTCTGAGAGGAAAAATATATGGGAGAAGTGGGCATTATGCTGCTCTTTGATTTGGAAGTGCCAAGTTCTTGTAAAAACTGTTGAAGTGAATGGTGCATTTTCCCCATTGGTGGAAGCCTTGTGCAGTGGCAATACATTGATGTGGACCTCACACCATTTAGTTTTAAGTGATTTTGGGTATGGACTTTTCCTAGAGATGCTGTCCCAGAGCATAAACAGAATCCTGTTTTAGGTAGCTTTCTCTGGAATTTTTGGTATCAGTTGCCTTGCCTTCTCAAATTCTTCCCCAGCTCCTCCCCTTGTTTTTCATCTGCAGCTTCTGCGTCCCTGCAGATGGCTGTACCCCACAGTTAGGGCTTTATCTGGACATACATACTTAGCTGTGTGTAGGAACTACAAGTTACTTTTTATTTATTTACTTTGAAAGACTCCCTTGGAGAATTTGACTTCCATCTGTTAGAAATGCTACCTCTACTTTTCCTCCTTGGTGGAAGCTTGAGGGAAGGGAGGGGAGGACAGGCTGTTGTTCGTAACAAGCAGCTTATATTTAGCTGAGGAACAAAATAACCCAAATCTTTGGGCTACCTGTAGAGATAGGGAGATCAGGCTCCTGATGACCAGGGTTCCCGCTTCTCACAGTGGTCAGATATGGGCCAGGCCCACAGAGCAACTTCTCCTCCCACTGCAACAACCAGTCCATGGTGAATGTTTCCTTTGGAGGGAGAAGAAGGGTGAGAGTCCTCTTCCTTCCTTTCCAATCTTTTCTAATTGCTTTCACACGGAAACTAAACTGCAGCCCCCTGAGCACCTTGAAGGATTAAATGCTGATCAAAGGCAGGTTTAACCATATCCCCAGGACAAGCTGCTTAGACACCAAGGAGCACAAGCTCTGGGTTAGCACAGCAACCAGAAAAGCAGAATAAATTAACAATTATCATTTCAGCATGAACAGAGCAGGATTTTGGAAGAGGAGGCACTGGGAGGGTTCGGGGGAGCCAAGTAGGGGGGGATGAAGATGCAAATGAAGTCAACATTTATCTCATACGTATAGCCAGGAGACATGCTCTGCTTCTGATCTTGGCTGATTGCTGGCATCTGCTGCCACACACTGCCTTTTCCCTCCTCAGGTTTGAGCTTTCCAGCATAATAACATTAGTGGCATTAGATAGGAGTTTGTGTTATTAGTTACAACCTAAGGGAGGAGGAAATCTTTGGGGGATAAATTAACAGACCCTCAGCTATCCTGATTGGCATTCAGCCCTTTCGTTCTTGCCCACTCGGTTCCAGCCCAGCTTTTGATAGGCTTGCAAAATGTTGAGTATCTTACTCATCTGTTTATTTTTCAGTGATTTCCCCTAGCAAATTTTTCATTTGCAATTTCTGGCTTGGACATAATCACAGCACACTCTTCTGCTTCAGGTTTTCCTAGCATTGGCAAAATCCGGGGAAAAAAGATGCACTGACAAAGTTTATAAGTGGGGGAGATATTGAAAAGGAGGATTATTTATCTTTGAGGGCAGATGAGTTAGAGAAGGCTACTTAACTGTTAGTACAGGGACTGTGAAGGATCAGACAGTGAATGATCAGCATCTAGTTCTCACTGTCTTCCCCAATATGGGACCAAAGGACCAGCCAGTAACACAGAGCAGAGATGTGAAGTGTCATTTTGCACTGTGAATAAACCCCACATCCTTATATCATCTATTGCCACTGGGCAGCAGGACCCAGTTGATACGTTTGCTCAAAAGAGTTACAAACTGCTGGTGTAAGACCCTGGATTATGTGCAGCCTTCTTCGTAGAGCAGGAGAGATGCCCGTCATTCTCAAAGGGGAGTTCCAAACCTTCTGGGGCTGTGAGCACAGTGGCAGGCTAGTGCTGTTGTAAGAGGAAAGAAGGGATAGGCAGAGGGACAGTATATGCAGGGTCTTTACTTCTTCCCTCTGAATCTTCGCATTAGAGAGAGTCAGAAATACTGTTTACAGTCCCAGTTCACTCCCTGCCCTCATGGACAGTGACTCAGAGGCACGTTCGGGCTCTAACAGAGGGATAATCAAATTGCATGCTTCAAGTCATTATCTAATCACTGTAGAGGTCAGGAAGGAGTCTACCCCTGTGGTGCTTGGCTGTGCTGGGTGAGCCAAGCATGCTGCAAGCTCTTTTCACTCTCTCAGTGGAGTTCAGAGGCAGAAGGCAGGATTTGATGGACCATCAGTCCAATTCAGCATGAAAACCCAACACTCTTCTGAAATATCAGCAGTCTCACAAGAGAACCTCTCTTGCACACTGTTGTGGAACAGGAAAAGGGCTCTAGCTCTCTTCAGCTGTCAAATATGAATGTGTGGAACATAAGCAGCAGAAGCCTATCATGAAGGGGTATCTTTATTTGTGCTAAATAATTAAAGGAATTCCTTATGAGTGAATAAACCTGCCAAAAGGATTCAAGTTGCTCACCAAGACTTCTCCTTTTCTGTGAGGCTGCAGTGCTGCATAGATTAGAAGCCATCACATGCAACAACATTAGCAACCCTTTACAAACAGAACCTGAATACAATCACCATGTTATCTCAGTTACCCTTCCTGAAGAACAACCACATGCTTCTTTGTTTTGATCCCCTGGCTAGGATTTTTTGAATGAAGAGTTTGGCAAAGAAAAATGCAAGTCTCAGTGTGATTGGAGTGAAGAGTTATTTACTGCTCCATCAAAAGCTTGGAAAACAAAGGGGCCAAGCTCAGAGACTAAGAAGAGGTCAGTTGGTTTTAGTTCCTGATGCTTATTTTGCTCCTGAATTATTTGATGTATACCCAGGTCTTTTGCCCTGTCTAGCCACAGAGGGTCATCTAAACCTTGGATTCTGGGATGAAAGGAAGGGGCTGAGCTGTGCCTTGAGGAAGTCTAGTGAAATTATGACTTTGTTGAACTGGCATTAGGAAAGTATACAGGAATATTTACTCAAGCTCAGCTATTGGCTTGTGTTAGGATAGGTGGTAGAGGAAAAAAGAGAGGTCAAAAGAGCTTATGGAAGGGAGAGGAGGGGTTTTCCAGTACTGTTAGATTTACTCTGGAGGTCTTATGTCTTTAAGGTGCTTTTGTTGCATTTGGGAAGCAATCAGCCTTCCATGAGCACATCCTCTGTAAGCTAAGCAAAGCTTTGCCTCTGTAGATATTTTGGCCTCTGTAGATCTTTTGTGCCTCTACATGTTGTGTTCTTATGCTAAGATGTGCCTCAAGAATTTTTATGTTTCTTCTCAGCACTCAGGATGAATTAGGGGAGTGTGATTATCTCTGTTTACAATCAGGACACGAAGACTATGAGGCCATAGCTAAATTTACCTGTGCACGAATGCTGTATTGCCCCATGAAGTTTTGGTCTCCCAGTCATCTCAGTCTTTACCAGATTGAAATCATGTGGCACCTCCCCACTTTCTCATTTTTCCAGGTTTTCCATTCATGAAAACCAGGGTGTTAAGTGGGAGGGTTGACATGTACCCAGTTCTTGCCCTAGTTTGGATTTGGAATGGAGTTAGGGTACAAACGTGGCATTGGGATCATGGAAGCTCCCCAGGGCCTGCTCCTTCCTCTCAGGCTAGCAGGGAACAGTAAGCCTGACAAAAATGTACTTTCCTGTCTGCCCATAGTGGATGGTGCAGGAGCAGAAGTAGCTGTGGGTGACTGATGGCACGGAGTTAGTGGTGGTGGAGGTGTTTATGCAGGAGAGCATAAATAGGAGAGCACCACAGAGACTGCTGTCGGGACACCCTGCTGCCAAGGGCACAAGGACAGGCAGGGAGGAGGGGAGACAGGCAAGAGTCAAACTTCCTAGTCAGCTGAGAGAAACAAGATGAACTTGGAAGCAGCGATGAGAGGGCTTTGCAGAGGTACAGAGACAGGTAGGAGACAAACCTCATAAAAAATGCAAAGTGGCTGTCATTTTAGTACCTCTTCCCTTGCTTGGCCAGGGTGGTGTTCCTTTGATGGTGTGGCTGTGGGGCCTGGAGGGTCACGATTCTCAGCAGACACAGGCTGTGGAGGGTGCGCGTCTGCGCGTGCACACACAGAGAATTGTGTACACATGCATGCATGCTCATGTCATATGTCACCAGGTCATGTCATACTTCACACTCTTGATCCTTTTTCTGATATCTGGCATGCGGCTTTAGAGCCTGGTTGCTGCAGGCAGAGAATGAAGGGCTCGCGCTGAGGAGCGAGTCAACGCAGAGGCATCTGGCCACTACAAGCTTGGGCATCAGGAAACCTCAGGGCATTTAGAGACAGGAGTGGTTTGGCTGGCTCCTTGTCTGGCACCTTGGATTTTGAGCAGGAGCTGGGCCTTGCGGGGTTTACTCTGTCCATTTCTTAACACCCAGGGCAACTATGTGATCTGAAAGGACATTACGTATTCTTACAGTATTTCAGAAACGTATCGATATGGCGTCTCTTTTTCACCCCATTGTACCGTGTGTGGCTGTTACCTGCCACCTCAGGAAGGCTGTCATCAGTTGTGTATGTCCTGAAGGAGTACTTTGAATTGAGAGTTCTTGACTATAGTGCCTGTATGGCATCCATCAGAGCTTTCTAACATGTTTTAAGAAATTATACTCCAACACCTAGATAATTTCTTGGCCAGTTTTGTTGGGAATGAGCAAACTCTCACAAAATGCCCTTGAGATGTTCCTGTAGGAGGTGCACTCCTGGCTGTGCTTTGCCACATGTCAATGGAAAAGAAATTGCATTACATTAAAATAAGTGATTTTATTGCAGCATATGTTTTTAAAATTAATTTTGGCATTTGTTTGGCCTTACTGGGAGTTACGATTTCCCACCCCAAGCTCTATTGTAAAAGACTGGGAAATGTTGATGCAGCACCTCCAAATGAATAGGCTAAGATGGAGTGAGGCACTGTACTGGCTGTTTTCAATCTTTCTTGAGCCTGAGGGTGAACTGGACATTAGTTCATGTTCATTTTGTTCCTCTATCACTCTGCTTCCTCTGCAGCCTGTGGTATACAGGCTGATTCAGTCAATCCACGTTCTGGCCAAACATCCATAGAAGTCAAATGAATTTGTTTGGTGTCAACACTGCAGGACTTGGAGCCACGAAGAACAATTACAGTTATTTGGGTTATTTATGTGATGTTGGTTATTTGGCATCTTGCTTTCATGTCAGTGCCAAATTTCCATGTTCACAGCTCAAAGAAAAGACTGAAGGTAACACGGTAGGGCCAACTACAACATAGACTAGCCTACGTTAGACCAGAGGAAGAAGAAGGTGTATTCACAGGCTGTTTAATATGGTCGTGACATGCAGGAGTTGAACAATATCCATCCCATGGTCTTGGCACAGGGACATCAAGAGATTTACACCTGTCCTGTGCAGTGTCCCAGACCCTGCATTAGGAAGGATCTGCAGCTCTTAGCAGTTTTTCTGTTCTTGGTTCTTGTGTTGCTTTCTCTCTCAGTCATTCCTCATATTTATTGATTCTCTTAATAGTTGTGCTTACATTCTGTGTACAACTGGTAGATGTATAAGAGGTAACGTACTCCAAAATATAGCCGCAATATCTGTAGCCAAGGCACATTATGCACAGTGTATTCAAATGTGTAGAATAGCCCTGGCATTCACTTACCTATGGGCCCAGCCTGCATGAAGCAGGCCAGAGCCCTACATGGCATGTTCTCCAGTCTTCTGGCAGGCGTGGAGCCAGAATCAAGCCCAGCATAAGCAGATGCCGCTCTTCGGGCTTCAGCATGTTTGAGCTCAGTGCACAGTGCCTGCTGGGAATGCTGCTCTTCATTCTTGCAGTATGGAAAGCAAGGGGGTCTGCCTGTGAGTGGGAAAGGTTATGCCAGGATGGGAGCATCTGTCCCCTGGCCAGCAGACAGCAGCCAGCCCCACTGCCAGCACATGAGCTGCGCAGGGCAGATAAAAGGGACCCTCTCTCATCTTGCTCATCTTCTCCACAAACGCTATCCATCTGCCCGGGTATTTACACGTTCTGCCAAAGTGACATCATTACCACTTTTTGAGCTGCTGGAATATTTTCTGCATAATTTAATGCTCAGATGGGATAATGCGTTTGGGTGGGCAGCAAGGTGCTCTGGGCTGCTGGCTCCCCACGCACATGGGAGAAGCTGCTCCACTGCTCCAAGGGGTACCTGGATCGCTGAGAAAGTTGCTTGCTGCCTAATCCTGTTATCTTCAGGTGGGGAATCCGTCCCTCTCAAGCCTGAATGGCAGAAAAATCCCAGGAGCCTTGATAATTATAACATTAAAAACATTTCACCCCAGAAATCAGGGAGTAGCTGGAGAAGCATATAGGAGCTGATGGGAAAGGAATTGAAATGACCCTGGAAGAAAACTGGAATGCTCTATTTCTGAAGCCAAGACAACACTAGAAAGCTGAGATTATCCTCACAGAACATAATCTTCTTAGGCTTTGTTCGCAGGCAGCGCTGGGCTGTTTAAACAGACCAAGGGGTGGGGGGGATCCAAACCCACATGTCTCTTATTTAAATGCAGACTCATTTTGCACCCTGTGTTCCTCACCCTCCCACTTGGGATTCTGTTGGTTGGCTCAGAATAAATGGCTGTAAATCCAGAAACACACTTTTTCCCTCTACCGTTTTGCCATTGTGTTCACCTCAATATTTCCTATAGGCCTCTGACTGTTGGAGGATGGAAATGAGGTCCCTCGGAGCTGTGAATTCCTCAGCAGCACCTGCTTTGTTTTATGGGTGCAGCACATTGCTGTGACAGCTCAAAGAGAATGGGAAAAGACCGAGTGCCCTTTTTCTTTATCTACCTTCAAGGGTTCAGCGGAAATGTCATTACCTTTGCCAGCTTCCCCAGGCATGCTGTTATATGGCAGGCACCACTGTGCGGCAGGTGGGACGAGGCTACGGGAGCTGCTGCTCCCTGTA
>NW_010263977.1:17548-20255 GCF_000690775.1 Eurypyga helias
AAATGCCTCTGCTTGTCCTCTTCAGAATCTGCTGACTTAATTGCCAAAATCAAAGGTTGAAAGGATGGTTAATTTAGATTTTTCTCCATGAAGATTAATTTCCTGTCAGCAAAGTATAAGTCTCTTTGTCCCTTAACCTCTCCCTCCATGGCAGTCAGATGGATTTCTCCCCATTAACACCCCCTGGCCACGTACCTTATGTGCAGACCCTGGAACAGCAATGCCAGTTTTAGAGCTTGCAGTTTCAGATGTAGGGAGGCACTGAATCCCACCATTGGATTATCTGAAATGTGGAGAAGGGTCATTCCTCCTTCCCTCATATATCACATATGCCAGCTCCCTTCTGCTGAGCCAGTCTCCCATCATGACCCTTTCTTTATGCCTTATCCAACAGAGCTGGCTTATTCTCTCTTCTCTTCACAACGGCACTGCTACCTGTATTGTAGCACCCTCTGAAAGAATAAGGATGCCTTAGGCAGCCATTAGAAGAAAAAAAACGTATGTATATGTATGGGGACATATAGGTGTCCTGCGAGTCCTCTTCACAGTCCACCTGGCATTGAATGGCTCAGAGGGTAGCCCAAACATTTGGAGTCTAAATGTCACTGGTGAACTGAATTGTTTTGTAAATTGAGGGCAGCTAAGCAAGATGCATTTTGAAATACATCAGTCTTGAAACAAAGAATGTAGGGCATCCTTATAGAGTATCTTAGGAAGCAGTGATTTTTGCTACTCAGCTGAATATGGGCTCTCATGTTAGTGTTGTGACCAAAGGGTTAAATCACTTCCCAGATATGTAAACAGGAGAGTATTGAGTAGGAATAAATATATCTGGTTTTGCCATGAGTGTGACTGCAATCTATTTCTTATGCTTACAGCTGCTATTATAGTATAGGGTGTTCATTCTTAAATATGATAATTGTTAAAAGGATTGGAAATTTGCCCTTAGTGAGAGATGAAAGGTATGCACCTGAAAAAGAGAAGGTGGAGGGGTGACGATCACAATTTATGGTTACCTAAAGTGGTAAACAGCAATTTAATAATAGAGGCCTTTTACGTTTTTTAAAGTGAAAGCGTGACATTATTGTGTGGCTGAAGGTTTAATCTAGACAAATATAGACTAGAAATAGTCTGCACATTTTAAATAATAGGGATTAAGTAATAATAGAACAGTTTTCTACAGTGTGGGAAGGTCGTCACTGCTGTCAACTTTCAGTCAAAAATCCCCTCTCCCACCCCCACTGCAAGAATTAAAGAAAATAGGAACACTCTAGTTCAGACATAGATATTGAACTTCAAGTAGAACTAAACCAAGGAAGTTAGAGAGGTTGATTTGTGCTGGAGTTCAGAGCAGGTTTCTTTATGGCTCTGAGAAGCAAAAAAACTAAACCCAAAACATGGTGCATGTCTCTCTCTCACATCTTCTCCTGAATCTTCACTGTTGTATGCCTGGCACTTGAGGGCAAGAGGCAAAGGCTTCTCCTTCCTCCATTGTATTTCTTTCTTTGCATCAGCTGAACTCCCCGTCTCCTCCTGCTACCTACAGAGCGGCAGTGTAGGTGACTTACAGCATCAGCCATTTCATCTTAACAGGAAGTAAGCAAACATGTTTCTCAAATCGTTTAAGCACACTGAATTTATCTTGCAAAAGACTGTCTGCTAGACTTTTCTTTCTCCTGCTGACTTGTCAGAGCAAAATCATATAATCCCTTTGTGAAATGAAAAAAAAAAAAAGTCAAAAAACACTCTTGCATAAGATCAGCATCTTGCCATTGTCTTGAATCCCCTCTCCTTACCCATTGGATGTGGGGAACTTTTTCCTTTGATAAAGAAGAACGCATGATTTTTAACAAGTGATTTACAGCTCCTCCTCCTCTTTACCAACCGACCCGTCATGCTCAATCTCCTGTTACATTTGAACGCATGGTTTTTAACAAGTAATTCCTTGAAGCTGTGATTTACAGCTCCTCCTCCTCTTTACCAACCGACCCGTCATGCTCAATCTCCTGTTACATTTTGCTAATGCCACCGAGTGCTGGTCATAAACCATTGCCCTAATTACTCAGAACATGGGGCTGAATGGTTAGTTAGCAGTGCTATTGCAATTATGGCAGCTTTTCAGGTCTAATAGCGCTTTATGTTTCACTGCTTTTTATATGTCACTGGTTAAGATGATGAATTAGAGGTAGTACTTCACCACCTGCTCCTGTTCCCTCGGCAGTAGTAGTGTATCCACCATGGTGCTGTCTAGACAGGAGATGGTAGTGAACTGGGAGCAGCTGCAGGTGGCTGGGGATGCTTGACCTGTGCTCTTCTTTGGACATGACCTTCCTGGTTTTTATTTTCCCCATATTCTTTCAAACATGTGATCTGTCTATGTTTCACCACCATCAGTACAGTATATACTGGTTTTTCTCATGTGTGTTAAAGAATTTTCTACAACAATCTTGGGGTAAGAGCAGCAGGTACAATCCTTGGGAGAAGAGCCATATTAAATTGCACACAACTTTTCCTTCTCTTAACTTTTGCTTCTTAAAATGATGTATAAAAGGAAAGAGAGGAGCTACAGCATTGAACTTTTAATGTATCACAGTATCTTTGAACTAACTGGTGCATGAAATGTTCTTAAAATCCTCTAAAAACATGATAGAGAATTATGATGTGTAGACTTCATTTTTAAAGGATCATAGAATGAATCATAGAATCA
>NW_010263978.1:0-34455 GCF_000690775.1 Eurypyga helias
CTGGCTGAACCCAGCACAGGTAGCTTGCCTTGGCTTCAAGAGAAAGCTAGGAGGTTCAGATGACTGCTGAAACCTGGTGACTGAAGCTTTGCCTGCACAAGCAAATGCCAGTATTGTGTCCAGGACCCTGGTTTTATGTAGAAGCGGGGTTCCTGTGTGAGGCAGTGGTGCCCTTTTCAGGCATGCCCGCATCTTTCTTGCTGAGACACTTTCTCCCCGTCATCATTCTGGAGTTGCTGGAGATGGACAGTGCTGTAAATTTACCTTGTGAGTCATAATCCTCATTGTGCTCTGGAAGCCAGCTCTAACACCATGGAGAAATCCTCACAGTTCTGCAATTCATCCACGCTGGAAAAAAACCCAACCTTCAAATACCTCTGGAAAAAACACAAGCAAACAAACTAGGGAGCTATTTGGCATTAGTTCCTGAGGATGCTTCAGAAGGAATGAATACAAGACCACTTCAATACTGTTTTTTGCAGGACAGTTGTTTGGAGGCTTCTGAGTCCCATGGATTTGTGTCATTGCCCGACGTGGACCTGCATTTCTGGATTGGCTTCACATGAAGCAGCCAGACGAGCACTGGAGATGAACTGTCACAGACTTGTTGCTGAGGCTGAACATGGAACAGGGCTGAACTTCTTTTAATAGACATCGTTTTTTGATGTGGGAAATTAATGAAGGTAATTTCTTCAGATGTAGCACCTTCCTCTATTTTTGCTTTGGTCAGAGACGCTGTAGCAGCGGCATCGTTTGTGGGTGAAGTGGGAGGTATCCTCCCCCTGTCCATTCATAGTGTCTGCTTGACATTGGCCAGCTCATCTACAGTTTTCTCCCATGCCTTCCTTGCAAAGCTCTGACAGGATCTCGTGTCACATAGCCTGTTCCATCTGCATGAGAACTTTCTTGAAGACCTTTACTGAGGACTTCTTCTCAAAGAAACTTTATTGATTCACCACAGGTGGACCCAGGCTGGTTTTCAGGGTCTAGGTTGAGCTGGCAAGAAAAGGAGAACCCTGCTGCTCTTACTCTGAGCCTTGGTTTCCCACCTTCAGAGAGAAGCTAACGACAACCCCACTACTCTGAGGGGGAATGCCAGAGGGATGACTGTCAGCAGTTGCAGTGGCATATGTATTACAGACAGGCAGACTTGTGCTGCTCCTGGAGCGTGACCACCCCTTGTGCATATGCCTTGAGCATGATGACGTTCCCATCCTGCCAGCCATGGTAGAAGCCCAACCCCCAGGTGAAGAACAAACAAGCAATGGTTTCCTTTTGCTTTTGTGCATACCTGGCATTTGCCAGGAAGATTTTAATGCACTGTTTAGGTAAGATGGGGAACCTGTGCTTGAGCCAAGCCAAATATGCTCCTTCAAACAGAAGAAGGGATTTCGGGGAACGGAGCTAATGGTGCAGGTCCAGAGAACTTTTCTCAGTTGGAGCCTTTACAGTGAGGAAGGGCTCAAAGGTGCTCTTTCCTTTCAGGGAAGAGTCCTGGAAAAACCACTGGTGTGGGACCAGCTGATTGCCCCAGGTGAACCTGTCCCCAGGTGACCTGTGTGGGTGATGTTCTGCAGAGAGGTTGAAAAGAGCCAAGGCTGGCCTGGGCTGAGGGATGTTCCCCTGGGCAGGGTGTCCCTGGGCTTTCCAACCATGGAAAAGCAAAGCATTTCCTCTGGCTGTGTAATGCATGCTCACACAGACCTCCTGAGGAGGCTGGGCCTCTTGTTGCCCACCTCGTCCCTGACTTCCCTCTCCCTCATTTCTTCTTGGCAGTCAGACAGCAAGGGAACTCCTTCATTAACTCACCAAAGGCCAGAAGATAAAATCCCTGCTGCACAGAAACCAGCACCAGCTTGTTACCTACCACACACAAAGCTTTCTCACATATGCAAAAGTACCTCTATGATATGCACTTCATGCACGTGTGCAAGTTAGTTAACTCCAGCAAATCCCTCTTAATTCCCTGACTAGCTGCTGACTTGTATGCTGACATTTTCCTTGGGAGTCATGTTTCCAAAGCACCAGTATTCCATCTTGGTTGGTACATAACAAATACTGTTTATCTTAGAAAGTCTCTGTATGTTCTACTTGGTGCAGACCCAATTCTTCCAGAAATTAAAAACATCTATTTTTTTCTAGTGTAATGATTTTTATATCTGCCAAGTAGCGGCTTCAAGGTATGTTTTGCAAGTATAGCTTTTCAAAGCCAACAGGAGGGATATTTTAAGGGTCTGCATGCTGTTTTCTACCCCCAGGTGTTGCGTACTGCCCATTCTCAGAAATGAGATAAGGGTCTAGCTGGATCCTGGGTATGATTCACTTCTTGTTCTCCATTCTCTTCTGGCTATTGCAGATGAAAAGATCATAGTGCTTGCCAAAAGATATTCGAATAAAGTGTATTTCCTTGTATTTACTGAAAAATAGTCATTAGATCAGCTAGCTGACTATTTACCAGAGGAAAACCATTAGGACTATTAGGTGCCAAAGCATAATGCCAAAATACAAGAGCTGTCCCAGGGGACTCTTAAGCCTACAAAATGAAGTGGTTCATGGACAGAGGAGTCAAAATCCCCTTAACTGAGCTGCACAGTACTGTCAGTTCCATGTTTGCAACACAGTGTTCAAACAGAAACAGGGCTGAACATGATTTGCCCTTGGTACTCACGGTTAGATTGGGACTGGTTTAGCTAAATGGCTTGCTGACATCTATGCCATGTAAAATGACTTACCCTTTTCATTTTTAGCATCTGGGCAGGGAAGGATAATGCTGGACCTTAATGGTCCCATGCCAAGTGCCATAAGAATCCTAGTTCACCTTTTTAAAAGGTGTTTTCTTGTGCAGCACTTCATGCTCTCTCCCACTACTTGGTATCTGAGCTTTCTTACTGCAAAATTTATGTGGGAAACTCCACATCTTTTAAGTTTTTAACATGCTGACTACTGACAACAGCTTTTGGAAGTATAATTTAGAAAAAGGATTATTTTTTTAGATGAAGCAGAAGAGCGTAGGCAGAACAGAATAGGTACTGAATTTCCCCATGAGTGTCTTTTTCTCCTTCTGCACTGCATTACCTTCACCTACACTAATCCAAGCATGCCTGTGCTGCTGATGTATGGAACAAGCATTAACCTGACCATGTGGCCACCTGAGCTGCTGACATAGTGTTGCCATTATGGCACAAAATAGTTGGAGGTCATGGTTTATAAAGCAAAAGTTATGACTGAACTCTAGCACATGAATGGTTATCAAGGAACTGAGAGCATCCCTGTCGTTAGACAGGCACACCAGCAGCAGCAACAGCAGCAGCAATTTTTCCTTGCAAACCTTCAAGCTGTACAACTGTTGGGGGATAACACATAGATGGGGTCCCACAGTTTGCTTACCGATATAAGACAGCTCTATTTCTATGAAGTAATGTATTTTTAACCTCTGAAGTTTCAACCATCAAGAGGAAAAGCATATGAGGATGCTGGTATGACATCTCTTACAAGATAGATCTTGTTTCTCTACTGCCATGCCCTATAACACTAGTGCAAAGGGAGTCAACTTACTTTCTTTGAACATCTGAGTCCTGGGGTCAGACCCTTTAAAATCCATCTGAACATATGTTATCCTGGCTGATTAATTCAACCTTGCTTGTATGACCTATGGGGATGTGGTAAAAGCTTTTTTCCACCTGTGCCTGGGGCACAGACATATGAAATTCAACCGTATTCCCTCCCAGTGAACAGGATGAAGGCTGTTAGGTGTTGGGCCATACCTTGGAGTCAAAGTAAAAGCAGTTGCTCTGTCCTTAAGTCACCTCACGGCTCCTGGTTTATTACTGAAGGCTCACAGCTGAAGTCAAATGCTGAATGGTTGCCAAGTACAGCATGTCATTTTGAATATATGAAATTAGGGGAGAACAACACTGCAAGTCTGTTCCTGCAGCTATTCCTTACACAAATCTCGGGAAGTCTCACAGCAGTGAAAACCTCCACCTCTGAGCGTGGTGGGTAGCCCTCGCAGCCTGGTGAGTGGGACTAAACAGCTGGAAATGCTCTCAATTTGCTAAGAAGATGAATTAAAACAGAGGCTTCTGATGTGAAATACTTTGTAAAAATTTTTTTTTTATTTTTCTGTTATGAATAAACTAATGTACTACTGCAGGACTGTTCCTGTGTATTGCACAGATATAGTGTTTTATACAGAATGGCTTGTCTTTGAGGGAAGGTGGACTATTGTTTCAGAAATTTCCCTTCCCTCAGAAATGAAAGGGTTTTCATTAAATAATATGTCATGACACCTCATATGCCTATACTGTATTTCAAGTCTTCTCCCTGTGACCTTAATTTATGAATCATCTTTCATGTTTCCAGAATTTTATATAGTTTGTAAATTAGCAGATCGACTTATGCCATAAATAGAATATAGGTTACAGTGTATACTAAAGTTATGTAATCAAGTGAAGGTAATGTAAATGGTTTTAAGACATGCTAATAAATAATACATTCATCTCTGGAGCTCTGCAACCATGTAAAAACGTTGCTTAGTCTTGAAATAAAGACTTATTAGTGATTTATTTTCTCTTCGTAAAACAGAAACATGGCAGAGTTTAGTACTGCTTTATTGATATTAGAGGAAAACGGGGAAACAGAAATGTTAAAGAAGGATTTGTGGTATCGTGCTTCACCTCAGAAGAGGATGAAACAGCAGGACTGTACTTGTCTGGGTCAGATGCTGGTTTCAAACATGCTAAGGTAACATTTTAGAAGAAGGAAAGGTATCTTCAAAGTAGAAGTGGTTTGTGGGGGGTTTTTTGTTTGTTTGGTTGGTTGTTTTTTTTCTTACTATAAGGACTCAGTTGACAGGAGAATTTGAGTTGAAAGTGTTGTGTCAGGACTCAGAGGGCCTTAGAGCCCTGGAGCCCAAATGGCAGACAGCATCCTCCTCACTGACAATCCCTGTCATTACTGGGCTTCCACTAGTGGAATGTACAGGCCAGAAGAGACCTCATGGTTTCTGTGGGGAACCTAAGACTTCCCTGGGTTGAGAGGGAAGGTGGAAATCATATTGAACTTCTCTTAATTTAGGCCATCTCCAGAATGAAAACATATACTGAACCGCACAGAGCACCCATCAATGACACCTTTCTGCAGGAACCTGCCAGAGCTTATAGGGTCTGTATAGACGTCTGGTCTGTGTATAGCTCAGCTTGGCTGGTAAAGGCCTGTTGCTGTATGCCTTTGTCACCCCAGTGTCTCCCCAACATCTAAGTTCCCAGGGTGCAGGATAGTTAGGCCCCCAGTGACTTGCCTATAGTGAAGAGGTTTTATAACTTAACCGAAGGGATTTTAAAAGGACGCTGGTGCAAATCACCCATGAGCATAGGATCATAGAGTCATAGAACGGTTTTGGTTGGAAGGGACCTTCATGTTCATCTAGTTCCACCCACCTGCCACGGGCACGTCACCAGTGGTGAATGCACTTCTTCTAGTTCAGCCCTTGTATTCAATCTATGTATTTGCTTCCGTGGGCTAAACTAGTTTGTCTGAAGATAGAAGAGATGTAAGTGCTTGCCAGAGGGGAGTTGTGTGAGTAGAAGCAGGTTAAACAAGTTAAAATTGAACCAGCTCTTCTAGTGCCTAACTTTAAAAAAAAAAAAAAAAAATCATCATTCACATTGATGGCTTTTAATTCAGATTGTCATGTGTGCTTTTAATCTCTGAGAAACTACAGATTGGTACTAATCCACATAGCAGCCTAGAGATCAGTGATTTATGATCAAAACAATGCCGCTTATATTATTAAGAAATAGGGGAAAAAAATGGTATTATGAGCTTTTCTCCCACCCACCCCCGATTTTATTTGTCTCTCCATAATTGGATATGTGTCCGGGTGAAAAAAACCACAGCATTCTTTTCCTTGGCATGCATACACGGCTCTTCTGCACCATAGTGCTTATTCTTCAGAAAGAAATCTTGCTGACACTGTTCCTATATTGCAAAGGCTCTGGCCTCACCTAACATATAAAACGGAGCAATAAAAGTTGGGAACAAAATGTCTGGATAAATAACAGGCAATGATATCCCCTGTGAAACCAAAGTAATGCTGCAGCTGGCTGGGAATGCTACTGTTTGTGGAGTCCTGTTCCCTAATCTGAGCAGAAGGACTTCAGGATCCTCCAAAAAAGCAGGCAGAGAGAGAGGTTGCTGAAACTGTGCATCTTTATTGTCTGTGGAAACACAGGATTTCCAGAAGAGTGAGACTGCTCTTTTGTGCCAGTGCTGGCCAGGAAGTTGTAGCCAGGTTTTATGCAGTCTTCCCACAAACCCCTTCTGTGCTGTCTTCTCTAGATGTCCATTTGCAAAGCTAATAGCTGATCAACTGGCCTCAGAGGACTGACAATAATCAAGGTGATGGGATGACAGCTAGCTAAATTGTTCAATTACTCGTTAACCACAACAGGGCTGGGAGCATAAAGCACAGCTAGGAGCACAACACCCACCAGCACTCTAAGAGGTGAGCATGAGTGAATGTGAATGACCTGACTTACCTCCAGCACAAGCAGGGCTGGTCTTTCTCATCCAAGAAAGCAACTGTGCCACATTTGGAAGTGTGGATGCCTTAGTGCAATTCATCCTGGTGATTTTGCACATCAGAGCGCTGGCATGGTCTCTTCCATTGCTCCTGCAAGCTCCTCTGCTATGCCACATCTGCCTGCAATCTCCTTATAAATATCCATGGGGAAAAATGAAATGATACCTGGCATTTTCGGTCTAAATAAGGGAGATGGTACACTGGCCTTTGGAAAATATACATCACATGCCAAAAATGGAATTGTTCATTACAGTGAGGATATGTAAGCAGAAACATTCAGTGACGTAGTTAGAAGACTCCTGTGAGAGTCTGTTAAACTTTGTCACTTCGAGTTGCAATAAAACTGTAACAAGAAGCTAAAATTAAAAAAACCAAGTTCATCTCTGCCCCACCTTTCAGTTTAGGTAAAGTGGTGCAAAATGGAAGGGAGTGACAGGACAACAGTTTTTGCTGTTTCATGATGGTGTAAGTCACAAGGCAAAACAAAACACACACAGACTCCTACATGCAGGTCCTTGTATAACAACAAGCACACAGCTTCCTGGGAATGAGAAAAGAACCCCATCATCCCTGGTCAACTGTACTGTGCTGCAGAACAGAAAGGACTGGGGTGCTGTCCTGCACCAAGGGCAAGTGCTGACAACAGGCTTGCCTGCTGAGGGCAGGGGTGAGGGACAGGTGGAATTTGGCTGTTTGAAAAGATATCTTGCACCATTTGATACACCTTAGGGTGTCCCACCTCGTCTCTAGCTGGTTCTCCAGAAGGATCTGGATCTCCTTCATCCTTGTGCTTTGTGATACTTGCTTGCTTACTGCAGCTAAACCAGGACAGCCCTGCACCCTCTCTGCCTGCATCCAGAGTCTAAAATGGATCTAGAAACCATCAGTTGAATCCTAGCCTTTATTTCCACAAAACACAGTGCTTGTGCTTAGCTTTCCTCTGTGACCCGTGCAATGCCCTGTGTGCCCTGAGAGGCAGTCGTCCTTTGGTGAGTGGTTCCTTGACTTGGAAGTGTCTGAAGTAGTGAGAAGTGCCCATCAAAGTAGTACTGCACAGCACAGATAGCGTGCAGGCACTGTAACATGTTCATAGGCACAATGCAAAGATAAGCAGCAACGAAACACACCAGGCTTCTTTTATATTAAGACGTTTTGCAATAAGAGCACAGCACGAGTTGTGTTGCTATTTCAAAAGAAGTTAACTGTTGGGTTATAGCTGTGCAGGTCAAAGGCAGCAAATGAGTTAAGGTTTGTAAGGAGAGATAATCCATTTTATTGGACTAAATTAGCTGGAAAACCACAAAAAAATTAGACACAGAAGTAGCTTTTCAGGTTTGAAGCAGCAGACTTCAGACTAAGTATGAGCTGATAACAGTTGTTCTAGATATGATTCAATCATGCTAACTAGTTAGACAAGCAGAGGGAAGAGTCAACTACTGCCTGTAAAGCAGAGGGGGATATCTGCAAGGGGAGAAGTGATAAGGTGATTAGCTGCTGTGAGACAGAGAAATGTAATTTTAAAGAATCCTCTCTGCCAAATTAATAAGATCAGCTCTGAAGCAGTGTTTTGATGTAACAAATTCAGCTCCTCCAGTTTCCTAGTATTGGATCAAAAGTGCTGTGGCTGCATAGTACAGTGTGTTGATCCAGCATAAGCCTACTCAGCTGCTCAGATCTGTTAGGAAAGCTTGGTGTGTTACTGTTGTAGGCAAAGGTTTAAGGTACAGTGTTTCCCACTGCACCTGATGCTGAACTGTGAAACTCTTTGTGTTAAAGTATGCTTATTAGAAGATGCATTTATGGGAATTAATTTTGTTGTAAAACTCCTTTTATGGAAATAAAGTAACACTCAAGTAAAAAGACAGACATTTTGTTTTGGGTTAATTAAAATTAATTTCGGTTTGCCCAAAATTTTGGGAGTTCTTTGGAAGATACAATGTTTCATAATGCACATCGGACAAAACCCAAAGCAATTATATCTGGTTTACATTCCAAAAGGGAATCTCTCCTTGTCCTGAAGAGCTGTGGTAATAACCACACCCTTCATGGTTTTCATACAGTTAAACCTCGTCAAAATTGTGTGTACAGGTTACATTTGTAAAAGCTGGTTAATAATTAAGCCAGTTATTATTATATTGTAATCAGCACTCTGACAGCAGGCAAGGTAGGTCAACAGCTCAGGCACTGTTTAATTTGAACAGCTGATAATGAAATTTTGAGCAGCTTTGGTGCAGCAGGTAATTTTGGACAGAAATACAAAATGTAGTAGGAAAAGGCAGGATTATCCTTCAGAGAAAGTAAGCTTTAACAGATGGAGTTAGCTGATTTGTAACAGAGAACACTGAAGGGGAGACGTATTTTTTCCTTGGATGCTGGCTACTAAGTTATTGACTTAAAATCACTGATGCAGAGTGTCTCTCACAGTTCAGTCACTTTATTATAGTTCATTACGTTACAAGATTTTTCCCTTTTGCATAACACTTGAGCTGTAGTTTTAAGCATCGTTATCACTATCATTGCTGGATCTTTCAGCTAGCTTATAGTGCTTATAATTAT
Organism: Eurypyga helias; assembly: GCF_000690775.1. NCBI lineage: Eukaryota > Metazoa > Chordata > Aves > Eurypygiformes > Eurypygidae > Eurypyga > Eurypyga helias. The sequence goes on from NW_010263978.1 coordinate 9,140, forward strand.
TGTATCAGGTAGGCCAAAAGAATCTAATTAAAACCTTTGATCAAAAAGTTTTTGAGTCCTATATTCCTTGTTATTTATGTTTAAAGATGGCTTGCCAAAATGTGTCTATGTTAAAACCAAGCTCAGCTTACAATGTATTTAAAACATCTTCAAAAAGTCTGTTACGTTTTTATTAAAGTAGGGGAAACAAAAAAGTTATTTGCTCTTCTTTACTGACTGAAAAGCAGCAACAAAGTTTAGTATTTTGTTGGGTTTATGAGAAATTATACAGACAATCTGACTAACTAATGTAAAGATAGTTAATTCCCTGGAAATATTCAACACACAGCAAGTTGCAACTGAAACAACCATTACAGAAACATATGTGTCCACTAGATAGTTTTTTTCTTTTTTGCCATCTGAGAAGAGGACTGTTCTTCCTAACACAGGACATGTAGTGTGTAGTGAATAACTGCCGTGACAGACGCTGTAAAACTTTCTTTTATACCACCCCTTCATCTAGTAATGGATCCCCTGGAAAACATCACATTGTTTGAAATCATTGTTGCTCAAGAGGCGAATCCTCATTCCAGGCTGTGAGGGCATAAGGACCATGTGAAATCTTTAGCTGTGAGTAAGCTGGCCTGTTCTGGGTTGGACCATCCCTTTCCTGATGTCCTCTTGAGTATTGAAAGTTGCCAACCACACAGTTTGATGTGAGGCAGTCACCACGTGAGAACAGGTGCAAAGCACCCTTCCTCCTCCCTCCAACAGTGTCTCCAAGTCTTATCTCTCTCTCTTGAAAATCTTGGGATGAGGCATCTGTGTGTTACAGGATCTGTTGGGACCCTCCACACTTGGAGGTCTAAAAAGGCATGACCCAACCAAGTGGAGATATCTGGGTCCTGGGGGTGTCTGCCCTCCAGCACTTTCATAGCCCAGTGGTGGTGACTTCTCTCTTCCAAAGACCAAGTTATTTTTGAGCCTCTCAGACTCCACTTCTCTCCATCCTCCAGAACCTGCCCAGCTAGATTTTCAAATGAGGACAGTTTATTTGAGGTTAGCAAAAGTTCTTCACCAGATGTTCAAGCCATGCTATGTATGAGACAATTGGGCTTGTTCAGCCTGAAGAAGAGAAGGCTCCGGGGAGACCTTATTGCAGCCTTCCAGTACCTGAAGGGGACCTACAAGGAAGCTGGGAGGGGGCTTTTTACAAGGGCCTGTAGTGACAGGACAAGGGGTAATGGGTTTAAATGGAAAGTGGGGAGGGTTCAAGGCCAGGCTGGGTGAGGCTGGGAGCAACCTGGTCCAGTGCAAGGTGCACCTGCCCGTGGCAGGGGAGTTGGAATTAGATGATCTTTAAGGTCCATTCCAACCCAAATGATTCTATGATTCTATGAAACTGTGATCTTCTTGTCCTTAATACATTTGGGGATGTTATGTTGGAAAATCTAGCCACATATGTCCCGTAGGAGACTAGGTGGCCTACAATTTCTAGCCTTTAATGAAATTCATTGGAGGGGATCAGCACTTGGAAATCTACCCCATAGTGGTTATCCAGCCACGTGGTAACACAGTCATTAACCCTGGAGGCATTTTCACTCCTTCAGATGCCAAGAAAAATGATCCTTTCTGCAGGCAGTGGGAGTCAGCTGTCAGGAGCCTATGCTGAGGTGAGTGCATGTCCCATTGCTCCCAGCAGCTCATTAGCTCAAGGTTCTAGGACTGGGTGCTGATAGAGTCACAGCTGCAGGGATGAGGATGATAACTACACTAAAAAGACTAGGGCAAATCATCCAATGTGCAGGTAGAAGAAAGGTCCTAACCTTGTCCTAAGGCATCCTGCATTCTAGCAGTAGCTTTGTTCAAGGCAGTCTGTGTTCATACTGAGAAGTTTCTGTTCTTTTTTTTTTTCCCACTGAGAAAACATCTCTAAATGCCCTTTTAATCTGGGTGTGACCATGTACTGTTTTGTACAGCCTGTAAAATGGAAGAGAATGCTTGAGGCTGTTGGGTAATGATGCTGTAAGATGGGTTACTTCTTCCCTGGGAGGGAAAAAAACAATATCTGGCTTCAGACAAAAGGCTGAGGGACAAAAGTCTTTGCCTTAGTGCAAGCTAGCAGAGAACATATTACTGCAAGGTAGCTGGAATGTTATCAGTCATCTCTGCTTGTAGCCAAGAAACACCTGCTTTTGAACTACTCCACACACAACCTGCGCTAGAACTCTCTGCTTCGTAACTGCTTCTCCTAAGAGTCCAGGTGCCAGCATGAGAGACACACCAGGCAGGCTGACAGCACCAAGTATCCCACTCACTTTCCTGCCACTGTTGTTTATGTCCCTGTAGAGATGTCATCTGGGACTTAGTAGGCAAGTAAGTAACATCTTTGCAGGCATCGGTGGGACTTAACCATAAACAGCTCTTACCTCAAACCACGCTCTGCAACCTTGGACTTGGTGCCATGGCTGATGAACAATCAGCCCCAGTGCTGCAGCCAGGACTACATCCTGCTCCACAGTACGACCTTCTCCAACTGAGGATACTCCTCAGGGTGTCTGCTTTATGCCTGGGGCTTCTTGTACTGGCAGGCCTTGCATATTGTCTGGATAAGTGGAGGAACAACAGTGAATGAGTGGAAAAGCCTTATGGAAGATATATGAACTTGCAGAACCCTGATCCATGTATGTTCCCTGGTAAAATTGGGTAAGCATTGTGAACCAGCTGCAGGATTTGCCTTCCAATGGCCCTGAGTGGAGACACCTTCCTGCCTCTCCCCAGAGGGTGTCACTGGGATGTAGACACCACAGTTCCTCCGTCCTGGCTGAGAAGCTGCTGCTGGGAATGAAAGTAGAAGAGAGAGAGAGAGAAAAGACTGGTAACACCTGGCTGTCTCTGCACAGTTATTTTTACAGAGTGATTCACCTGCCTCCAGACTGTGAGTACCTGCCCAGCACAGGGAATTACCTGCCTGTGTCTCTTTTGGGTGCGTCAGACTGTGAGGAGCAATCTTGCAATTTATGCCCATGCAAATGAACTCGATACAGCGTCATTGACAGCACTGTTATGACACGAACAGAGCCTATTGATGTCATGCTATTGCTCTTTCCTTCTCTTCCCAGCCACCATTGCTTTCAGAGCAGAGGCAGTGAACAGCCTGAGCATTTTCTTAGTGCCCAGTCTGAGCCAGAGGGAAAGGAGAAACCTCCTGGTAGATACAGCTAGTAGTTCTTTATCACAGGAAGGGAGGAGGGAAGGACCTAGATTCAGGTCCAGCTTCAGAGCTGAGCAAATTGTTGCCTGGGTTGTGGGTTGCTTGTGCTGCCAAAGGATGCCCTTTCTGCTGCCGTCACTCGTTTCAGGCTGCTTATGGAGACTGCAGTCAAGGGATGTGGTGCATTGAGGGGGAAAAATATTGCAGCTCTGGAGATGGCCTTCCTTAAAAACAGCCATTTCTTCCCATATGCCATCAACTTTATTATAGCAGTGGGAACAGCTGTAATCATTCATGAACAGCAAAATCTGAGTTTGCTTACACTCCTGAGAGACGCACGGTTGGCTCTGCTCAGGTCCTTAGCTACTTCTGAGAACTCTCTCTCACTTCAGTGCTGGAGTTTTTCTTGGCCATAATGGTGGTGAGAAAATCATCATTCCCTAGACACTGGGAATTATACTGGTGCCCATCAGGGTTAAGCAAGAGAAAAGTTGATCTCGTGTCAGGATTGGACATTGGAAATAGTGTCAAGTCGCATAACAAGGCACAGGACACAGGGTAAAAGGCATACGCACTGTTTTGGGTTTCATGTCCCAGTTCAAAGGTCAGAGCTTCCTGCCCTTGTGCAGTGCGAACTCCAAGCCTGGGGTTCCTCCCTGGAACTGGTGAGGCTGGGAATATTCAGTGTCCTGGAGAAAGGCTGTGACAGTACCTGGGACATCAGAAAAATCCTCTACCCACATGATAATGGGATAGAAGGAGTGAAATAGATGCCATGTCTCCACGTTTATGTAATTTAGCCTAACTAACTCCTCTGTGCCTTCAGGACCCCCTCCATTTTTGCCCCCTGTGGGAATTTGGCTTTGGGCAAGGGTACGAGGAAGAAGAAAAAACACCCATTTTCTGAAGAGGCAGGGAGTTTTTTGAAGGGTCCAGCACAACTGGGGGAGAAAAATGGGGTGTCACTCATCTCAGAAGCCACTCATATTGTCAGGCAGGCAGACACACTCATCCTGCCAGGCTGCAGCAGATTGCAGCTGGTGAGCGAGAGTATGGTCTGCACAGCAGCACCACCAGCATGCCAGCACTTACTCATCAGCGGTATTTCAAAGACAGGGGTTGGGTAGTTCAGAGCACTTGTTGGGGACCAGGGAAGGAGGCTTTCCTCTGCACTAGCACCAGTCCTGTCAATGCATTGGGGTGAGCACAACTGGCTGTCAGACACTGAATATCTCTTGGTAGTAAATCTCTAATTAGACTTAGACAGCATGGCTGTAAGGCTGTAATACTATTAATAATACTGAGTTAATTTTTTCCCCCTCTTGCCATCTGGGATATAATAAAGAAAGAAAATGTTTACTAAGCAAGGGAGTGGGGAAGGCAAGTTTAAAGTGTCACCATTGATGCCATTGGGACACATGGATCAGTTGCATTAAAGCTATCAAGCAACTGCATGACAGGAGGTCAGTCATTTGGACTGATAGATTCTTAGGTCTTAGACTAGCATTTGGGCTAGCATTCCACCCCACTGAAGTCAGTGATCAGAAGAAACCTCTGTGTGGGAGAGTGGTTGCCGATTTAAACAAGCCGCTCTGACTGTATGAAAAAGACTTTGGGCGACAGGGCAGGACTTGGGAGAAAAAGATGTATGCCCGCCCAGGACTTGATGCCAAAACATCAGCTTGCTCTGCTGCTACCTAATCCTGAAGGCACCAGATCTCAGCTGGGCATGCAGTAAAAGTTTCGCCTCTGCTGTAGCTAGGAGAACCCTGGCCTTAGCTGTAGGGGACCTGAACTGGGAAGCCTTTGAGGATCTGAAAATCTCTACCTTCATCCCTAAAGAGGTCTCAGGCTGACCTATATGCACTCTTTTGCTGTAGCCAGCAAAGTTCTCAAGCTCATGCCTTAGCATTGCTTGGTTTACTAGCGTAAGTAGCATCTGCAGAGGCTGGTAAAAGGAGGCATGGGAGGGAGAGATTCCTCTGCTTATAGAAAAACCTTAAAAAACAGAAGGAAAAAATATTTTTGCTGATTCCTAATGAGGGGAAATAAAATCTATATTGGGCCTTGATTTTTTTTTTTTTAACAACTGAATTGTAGTTTCTTAACAACCTGTATTTTCCTATCCTTATGTACATTCTTATGTTTCAAGTGAGCCTCACCCCTTTCTTTAAGCTGCATATTTTCCATTTTAATATTTCCTGTCAAGCTAAAGGGCAAAGATCTTTTAAATATCAGCACAAAGCAGGGGTGTGTGTAAAAGGTAACTGGCTCCCAGCTCTTCGTCTGGCTGTCGCACTTTCTTCTTATCAGAGAAACTGAGGTCTCAGGTTCAATGTCTTTGACTTTCTAACTGAGGCATTGGACTAAAGTCCTGGTTATTCGGGCATCTAGGCAGGACACAGCAGGGTAATCTGTGTCTGTGCTTGATGGTCATTAATGTAATGATTGGCGCAGACACACAGACTTCTGTCTTCAGGGTGTTTCTTTACTGTCTCTCTCTCTTTTATTTGCATGATCCACTCACCTTCTTTTCTCCTGGACATCTACAACTGGGCACAAGCAAACAGAGGGATGGGGCAGCACTGAAGTAGGAGGAGTACATGCTGGCTTCATCCGCCTGTGTCTGCTTGTGCGGAAGCAACACTTGAATCTTCATCTGTGCCCCGAACCTTGCAAAAGACCCAGTCACAGAAAAGCTGTAAGCCCATGACTCAAACGGTGTATTCAACACCAGCCAAGGGAAGGAAGCGATGGCTCTGAAGTGACAGAATGTTGAAGCCTTTGATAAGCAAACACTGACCCAGTAGCTTCTGTGTTTGGCATTTGTCGGGAGTCTGGCTCAATATTAGCCAGGTAGGCAGGGCCAGTCCGTCCTGTCACCAGTGCTCTGCGGGGTGATAGACCCTCTTCCTCCCCTGCCCTGCCCTGTCCTGCCCTCAGAGTGGTCCCCCTGGGCTGCCAGCTCCAGGTTCAGGTGGACCCCACATGGATACCATGGTTGCTTCTGCATCAAAGGGCATCCCCTGCTGTTCGCCCCACTGAGGGCTCAGTTTGGGCTGGCCTCCCCCTGAGGTAGGGCATCAGTTTTCCTAGGGTCTCTCCAGGCTTACCCTTGGAAACAGCTGCCTCTAATTGAATTAGGATCATGTTCAATGAAGCCAAATACATGGGGGGAGGAGGGCAGTCTGTGGGGAGTTAATCCTGGAACAGGCATTGCTGCTACCTAAACATGTCTCTTGCAAATATGGCTAAAAATACTGTGAAATGGGCAAGAACATGCTGAGATAAACATGGGTTACAGCTGATGACTGTTTTGGCCAAAACACTTTCTTGACACTATGTGAAATATTTTGTGTAACTAGAATTTCTTTTGGATTACTTTTTTTTTTTTTTTTTTAATAAAATCCCTGTCCCTCTCCCAGATCAACCTAATTCAACCATTACTTTTTCATCTGTGGAAAGGTGAGAAGAAAGAAGTGTGAGGGGAAACAATGGCAGGAAGAAGACGTCAAACTGACTTCCAATCTGTTCTTGGATCATTACCTGTCTTTGTGTGCTCTTCATGGTGCCACATGCAGCTGGAACAAATTCCACAGGTACCACCAAAACACAGATACAGCTATGGTAGGGGTGCATTACAAGCAATAGCCATTTCGGAAAAGACTTTTCAACACAAACTTTCAGGAGTGACGGTGTACCACTTCTGCCTTTTTGCCTATAAAAAAGACACTTGGTGTGCAGCTGATGAGAAGGAATTGAGGCTCATATGCCTAGCTTCCCTCGGGTATTATGGGGTGCTGCAATGCCTGGGAAAACCTGACTGTGTGTGCTGTTGCCTTTCTCCATAACTCATTGATCCCACTGCTTTCTGCAAAGCACAGATATTGCTAGACACAAAAGCACTTTTGGGGGAAAACACACCTCAGTGCTTTCTCTTCCTAGGCAGTGGGCAGGGAGGTGCAGGTTGAACTCAGACTGAGTTTTGGAAGGACGGTCTCTCACCCCACCAGCTGCTTTGATCTTGGCGTGGAGTTTGCTGGTTGAAATCCCAGTTGGTGTTTCGCTGGGAGCCAGATTCAGTGAATGCAGTCCTCTCCTCTCCTTTTGAAACCTAGCACTGGGAGTTTAGCCCCACTGATGCCGGCTGCTTAGTTCCTGGGATACAGAGCCAGCACCCAAACCATCTCCCTGGCTCTGACCCCAGATCTGGTGATGGAGACCTTGCTCCTAAGAGCACAGCCAGGAGGCCCATGGGACCAGTGGAGGGTGAGAGTCAGATGCTGCACTTACTCGTGGTGAGTCAGTGTGCGGTTATGGGAAAAACCCCCCTGAAAACTGTGGGTCCCTTGGGGTATGGTGTGTTTTGGTGTGGACTGGGTAGAAGGGCTTCAAGCCCTGTGTGAGTAAGCCTGCCATCTGTGGTGACTACAGACAACCAAAATCTGTTTTTAGAATTTCTGGTTGTTGTGGATATCCCCACAGCAGATAAACAACCCTGCCAGAAGGTTGTGCAATGCCTAAATAAACGTAAGATACATCACACATGGCTGTGCTGGCAAGGTAAAGCAGATGTTTCAGGGTACCAGCAGCATTGTGGATGCAGCAAGCTGGCATGATAAAAAAAAAAGCGTTGCACCTACCATGACTTGAGTGTTGCTAAGCCACTGTGAAGGTTACCAAACTTGTCCTGTGCTCAGCCTAGCTGGGCCAGCTCAAGGTACAGCCAGCATTTTTGCTGCTCATGGAAGGCTAACGAACTGTGCCAGAGAAGGGAGATGTGGATGTGTGCCTGCCGATAGCTGGGGCAACACCCCATCCCCTGGGGCTGTGCTTGGACAGAAGCAGCTGGGGAGAAGGTGCCTGCTCCATTCAGCCATTTTTTGTAGCAGATGAGGGATGATGTCTGTGACACCATAAAACCAAGGCAGACTTGTCAGCCAGACCTTACAGACTCACCAGCTCACTTGTGCTGTGAATGACAAAGTCTGAGTGAACATACAGTTGACTGGTAATTTTTACTATTGCTCTATTTCAGAGAACTCCTTTTCACCCTATTTGTTAATTGATGGTACATGGCTTTTGCGCACACACCACCCCACCACCCACCCCCCCCAGGCCCGGCTTTGGTTTATCATTTAGAAAGCAAGCAACTCTTTTCCTGATGCCTCCTTTTAAAAATTCTCATGCCAATCTTGATGGTTGCACACATGATTATGAATAGGGTTAGCAGGAAATGCTGTGTCAATTTTTGTTTCTCTTGAAATAAAAATATTTTTAAAATATCTTGACACTGAGCAACTTCTTCTCTGGAGAGAGAAAGAAAAAAACAGATTTCACTGTGGAAAATTTCCAGAGGTATGTTTTTTGTTTTTAAACAAATTCTCTGAATCTTGATAATAATTTCTAGAATTAGCCTTTCTCAAGAAACTAAGAATTATGTTTGCCTCAATTCCAAATGAAAATGAAAACACATATCAAATACTCAGTGAACTAGGAAGCCCATGTTTACTTTAGCACAAGTTGCCAAGGGTTTACAAGTGCTGTTCTTGCCTCCAAGAATTGGTTTCAACAACTACCTGTCCATAAAACAGAAACAATCACTCTATCTTGATAGGAAAAGTAGTCCTTTAAGTACTCTGGCTTAACCTCAAACATGTGGAAGCTAGAGGTCCCACGCCAGCAGTTTCCCTTTCGCAGAAGGTTTTCCCACTGCATTAGTGTTCCTTGACCAACTGCAGATGCTTGTGCCAGGATCAGCAGGCTCAGGGTCAATGTCAGTGCATAAAGAGATTTTGGGTGACTCCTTGTATCCGCCCTGAGACCCCAAGCAAAGAGATGGGGACTCTTCCCAGATGCCTTCAGAGTGGATGTGGAGACCCGACTGATGAAACTTCTCTTAGATTTCTTCTTGGGAGTGCAAATGAATGCTGAAGTGATTGAAAATGGAGCTAAGGTTGCAGCTCAGGAGGCAAAAAACAGGGAGAGAAAAGGATTTCTATGGTGGCCATGTTCTGCTAGGTATCACAGCCACCATATGAAAACCAGAGTAAGGTTGGTGCAATGGCTAGAAATCCTGTAGTGTGCTGCCAGCACAGAAAAGGGAGCCAATGGAGGGACAACAAACTGTCCTGATGCTGAGTGTGCTAGAGGAAATAGACATACAAAGAAAAAATTATTTCTTCAGTAGACACTGGGGAGATGATAAGGAATGTCAGTAGATCATTTGTTTTCATTTATGGCTCAAGTCAATCTAAGAGTGCTGATAAGGTCATTGTTTCCCTGAGTCATTGTTGTCAAGCTATATTTGTAGGTTTACATGATTAAGCAGCAGGGGAATCTGGCTTTATCTTAATTTCTATTTTTATGGTTGTGTCTTCCTTGTATTTGCCTCTGTTTCTGTCTGTGCCCAGGAAACAAGAGAGCTGAAAGGTCTGATCAGCACTGTGGTGACGTCCTTAGGTGATTTACTCCAGGGCACACATGGAAACCTGCTGCAGAGCCAAGATTTGAACAGTCATTTCCCAAATGCTGTCCTGGCACTACAAGGACAGAATTATTATTTCACCTCCTGACTGGTTAAAAAGATGCAGAGATTTCACTTTCTCTTAAGGCTCGACTTGTGCATGGACATCACTGGCATATGACAGACATGAGTCTGGCTGTATTGTACAGTCACCTCTAAGTGCCTTGTAGAATGTATTCTAGATGACTGAGTCAGAACCATAAACGTTTATTAGCCTAATGGACTCCAGAACAATTAGCCTAATGGACTCCAGAACAATTAATTAAGTCTTTATTAAAACCATTCATAAGAGGATGCTCCACATAAAGCAGGACCAGCAAAGACTTGTCTTTCTTGGCATCCCCATCCCTGTCCACCTTTACTGTTTGGGAGACTCTCTGACCGTAATTTCTACATGCTTGGACATGCTGCTCTGAGTAATACTGTGATTCTAGTCACAGTTTGTCACTAGTCAATTTAATACCCTCTTACACATGTGGGAATAATGTGTGTCTCCTGTGTTGTTTTTTTTTCCCCTCTTTCTGTTCTGTGACTTTGGATTGGAACCAGGGTGTTTTTTTTTTTTACAAGCTTTCTACTCTTGTTCATACTAGGTTTACATCAAAAGAGGACTTTCCTACTGTCATGGCTCAGTGAGGCAGCGCTGGTGATAACAGAGTAAACAAATAAAATTATGTGACACTTTTCCTGTGTTACAGGACTGCTGGAGTTGTACATAGTACAACTCCCACCTTGGGTAACAGTGAGGATAAAGGGTAATTTCAGTCTACCTGAGGACTGACTGGTCAGATGGATTTTTTTGGCATGGTCCATAAGACACACTGCCTTTTTGGAGGGACACTGCTACTTATTTCCCCAGTAGCAGTTCCTACACACATGCCCCATAGCTCCCATTCCCCTGCGGAAGGCACAGTGATGTGCAGCAAGGCAGGTCTGTGAGCAGTGTTGTGCAGCTGGGCTGCAGATAGGAGTGGCGGCTGACCCAGATCTCCAGGATCTGTCTCCCTCCCAGGATACGTCCCTTGCCCCTAAGTATCTGCATTACAGTGAAGACAGGAGGGCACTGCCATCATCTGTTCAGAGGTGGGTGGGTAACTCTTCCCGGCTCACGTGGCTGGGGATGTCAGGGTACCTGGGGACATCCTGCTTCATCTGCTAATCCTCTCTGGGCCCACGATGCTGAAGCAGTTTTGCCCTTTAATTTTGTGAGAAGGCAGAAAGTCAGACTCCTCAGAGTTAAGTTCACTTCATGAGCTGAGGGCTTTGGATGCAGTGGGTGCCAAGGCATTCTCTTCCTCTAGGATGTGGAGCTGAAAGCCAACAATTTGCTTGGAAGGCCTTTAGATCAAATCTCTGGGGCTAATTCAGGCATCCAAGCTGATATTACTCCATTTCTCTTTATATAAGTACCACATTTCTTATTTTTTGACAGTATTAGATAATCTGGTCTTGGGACCAGGTCTAGCTCAGGAGAAAGCCCCCTCAGCTGCTCATTGCTGGAGCCCCTCTGTATGCAACTTTTACTATCCTTGAGATTTTCATCCTGATAGGTCTTCCTCCATCCTAGTCTGAATCTGGAAAATGTTTCTTATATACATAACTGATATTTATGAGTTGAACAGTTATGAAAGTAAACTTCAAAGAAACTTAGAGAGAGATGAATAAAACCCGAGGGCTGTGGTTTGCTTTGTCACAAAGTCTGAGATGTAAATGGAAGAGAGTTTGGTCTAATGACCTTTCTTCCCTACTCCTCCCACACAGGCAGGAGAAGTTTTGGTTTGTTTGTTTTCCCTAGAGCTATTTCACTTAGTAGAATTAAAAAAAAAAAAAAAAAAAAAAAAAAAAAATAGCCAGGAGAATGTTTCCTGTTAAAACCCAAAAGAATGAAAAAAGACATTTAGTCAACCTGGAGTGTTCTTAAGGATACAAGCAATTTTCAGCAAAGTCTGCTGGGAAAGTTGTGGTGGAGGAAGATTGAGGTGGGAGGCCAAATAGGTGTCACAAGGTGAAAACCACCTACAGATCCCTGCTTTGCACTGATGCAGGGTTTTCAACCTTGAGTAACAGCACCATTGAGAATAGCAGGAGCTGGATGCTGGGTCCCTCACCTGGGCCTAACTCCCACAGAGTGAATTGCAAAGAATTCCCACCTCCCCATACTCCCCCCACCCCTCCACCTCACCTCCCCTCTCCTTTACTTTTCCTAGTACAAGCTTTTTGGGTTTTGTGGGTTGCCAAGAACACTTCCGAAGTTCTGAAATGGGAGAATAACATCCATTCACCGGCATATCTGGGGCAGCACCGCGAACACAAGAGCTGCTGCTCCAGTTGGGAAACACCAGTGAATGTCCCCTCGCCGGGCGGCCGGCTGCTGGCATTATTTTTTGGTACCTGCTGATTACTAACTGCCAGCTTAATCCCGCATTTGTGTCACCGCTGGGAGAGAGCCAATTGACACATAATTGCAAAAGAAGACTGTGGTGTGTTTAACCGGCTTAATGAGTGTGTAATTACAAGTCTCCACAAATGCTTTTCCACAATTAGAGCTCATCACATCCTCCCGACCTGACAGGATTTAAAAAAAAAAATATAATTAGAGGCTGGCAACACCGCTGGTGTTGATCTTGAGGCAGGGGAAGGGAGAAGGAGGTGAAATTGCTGTGAGCAGTGGGTGTCTAGCTTGTACAAGTGTCTTATTAACCTCACTGCAAACAGATGTGCGTGAAGGACCCAACTGTCACAACAGGGCTGTTGCACCTGCCTGGGCTTCCCTGCTGCTGCTCTGTGCCAGCCAGGCATCGTGACTGCCAGCAATCCTTCCTCGACAGTCTTCAGCCCATGAGTCCAGCTGAAAAACACACCAAGCCAGGGCCCAGTCTGTCCAGGATAGGCTGTAACAGTTTGGCCTCACAGGTGCAGTGAGACTGTCCCCGTGCCCCAGTCGGAGCAACTTTCTCTGCAACATACTAACAAGCAATGCCTCTGTGAAATGGAATAACTTGTAGATGATAAACCTTACATGAATAAAAGATTTTGTTCATGCCAGTATATATATTTATACACACACAAACACACAAACATCTATAGTGGCTAATAAAGGGTGTCATAAGTAACATCTTGAATTATACATTCTCTTCTTCTGCTTATTCATGCACCCCTTCCATCTTCCCTGTCCCTTTTTCAATGCTTTCTCACTTATATTTTCTCTTCCCTCAAATTCTGATTCATCTAGTGATAGAATCACTTAAGCCTCTGAATGTTACCCTCTTCGCTTCACTGGAGGCATGTACAGCTGCCACTTCCTATCTCATACAAGTAGTATTGCCTCACTGCTATCCAAAGAACTGTTTACTCACATGGTGGAAAATTGTGAAATTCTCCACTAGAATTTTTAATTTCAGGAGACCTGGGAGCTGCTGTTGATCATTATAGTTTACTATGCCTTTCAACTAGCTGTTCATCAACACCCAGGACAGTCCACAGAAACCTGCTTATTGCTAATATTTCCATATTTCTTCCACTCCTCTATAATACAGCTCCTCCTTTTTTTTTTTTTTTTTTTTCTTTTTGTGGCAGGACATTTCCAGCTGCTGTTAAAGGATGAATTTCACCTTGGAAGCCCTGTGCAAATCTTTCAAGTGAAATGATGTTACTTCTAATTAAATGGCTGGGGAAAGTTGGTGGTATTTTTTGCTTGTTTGTTTTCTTCCCCCCACCCCTGGCCTTTTCTCTCTCACATGCACCGGTATGTGCCACAACTCTGATAATTTATTATGCTTACTTAAAATGTGTAGCATTCACTGTATTTCTCATTCTTTTCATAATTGGATTGGTCATATGCTTATGTGGTATCCAGATAAGCAGGAAGTTAGCAAGCAAGCACATTAAGTTAAATTCGGTGTAAATAATACACATCAGCACCTAATTTAGAACGATGCAAAGGTCCAGTGAGCATGGGCTGAATTTGAAGGGTACCTGTGTGTACAGCTAGCTGAATCTTTATTTTCGTATTCATTGCTTGGCTGTAAACCAGCCAGTATCAGGTCGCATTAGAGGAACATTACCCTGGCCACCTCCTCCTCCTCCTCTCTTTAGGACACCAGAGAGAGCTTCCTTACCACTGGAGTTGCAATGCTGCAAAGCTTGTGCAGATGAAAGAAGCTCTCCTCATTCTTAGCAACCTGACAGTAGACCATATGTCCTAAGTGGAGGAAATCTGACCTGAAGAGGACAAGAGTGTCAAACAATGCACCACCACCCCTAATTTACAGGGTTGAAACACCTGCAAAGGTACTTAATCATCTAAATACAATTGATGTGCCTAATTCCCAGAGATTTGTACAAGAGATAGGGACAAGAGCACTCAGGAGGATGGTACCCTGAGGGAGGCTTTAAAGTTCACTGTGGAGCCTGTATGGGAGTTGGCTGATGAAGCCAAATCACTGGAGGTAGCATTCAGTCCTCAACTGAAAAAGATGGCATGTGGTCTGGCCAACCTCTGAGTCTCTCACCCAGGCCTGCTAGAAAGCGGGGTGTTCTTCATGCCCATGTCTTTGCCAAAGCACAGCTCAGTGTAGGAGGAGAAGTAGTGGGAAAGGTCTAATGCCTCAAGACTACTGGCGCCAGCAGAAGAAAACACCCAAGGCAGTATCTCCGCAGTAGGAGGGCTGCCAGGACACCAGAGCCAAAAACAGGTTTGAGGAGGTCAGAGATCCCATGGTATGGATTTTGACCCAGCTCTGGTAAGGCGTTCTCCTTAGGGCTCTGGCAGCCATTTCAACTCCACAAGGCCAAATGACACTGCTGCCCTGGACTACCACTTACCCAGGCGAGCAACCTGACTTTGCTGAGACCAACTTGCACTTTCCATGAGGCCTTTCTAAAAGGAGCCTTCTTCCCAGTCCCCCTCTGACCCCAAATCCTGTACCTTTTTTCCAGCTCTCTGGAGGGCACGTGTCAGTGTGGCTTTCCCTTCCTTACCAGGCTTTGACCAAGCTTCTCTCTCAACATGGTTTCCCTCAGACCAAATGGCATTGGTGAAACCTGGGACATCTTCTTCACCTTTGACATATGCCACTTCCATGGAAGTTTGCTTTCCACCTTGTTTACCCCAGACAGAGTCGGTCAGTGATAACTGCCCTGCATCCAGTGACCTTGTCAAAACAGTGTGAAACGGCATGAAGAGTGGGAGCACAGGGTGCTTAATGATCATCTTCCATTTACTCTCACTGCATAAACAAAGCAAGGGAGAAGCCCCTTCCAGGGTATTTTTAGAATAAATCCCTATTTCTAGCAACCCTCTACACAATGCACAGGTGCCTCATCAGTGCATGGGGTTGGGATTACAAAAAGGCTAGTGTATGCCAGCAAACAAACATTGAACAAAATTCTACCACTGTAGCTGTATAGTATTGCTTGGCGAAAAAAACCTACTCTCTTACTTAAAACTCTTTCTTGGCAATTTTAAGTACACATGGGGTACTGTAAAACCCCTAGGTTATCTGCCTCTGCATTGCAAGAGGAATTGCATTTCAATACGTAAAAAGTACTGTGTTATATAAAAATCATAAGGTACCTTTCACAAACTGAGTAAAAATTTGGGAATTGCAATCCGTTGCAGGAGGGGGCAAATGTGATCTGATGTCATTATCAGTACTGTTGAGACTACGGGATTTGGCAGAGGTTGACAATGTCCCTGCTGTAATTCAGAGTGATCCCAGGGCAGCTTTAAGGTATGCTAGGCTTGTCTGAAATGCAGCAAAGCTCAGATGAGCCATGGCATTGCACGCTACTCACCCTAAAGAGAGTTAAGGAGTCCCATTTCTGCAATGGGGAAATCCCTCACTTAACCCTTTTTATATGAGTCTTGGATATACTTTTGAAGGAAGCACAAGGACTGGATTGAGCCTTCGCAAACAGGACCCTAAACTTAGTCTCTCCAGTTACAAAGAACAAATTCTCAAAAGCAGGAACGTGTCTCTACTCAATCTTACCCATGCCTTAATGATGCTGAACTGTTCATGTCCATTCTTATTGCTTAAAGAAAACTTGGCTGATCCTTGTAGGAGGAGTAAGCCTTTTCCACAGCATCAAAGTCTTTCCCCAATATTTGGTTCTCATTGTATCAGCAACTTCCTACATAGTCACAGGGAATGTAAATAATCAGTCATTTTCTATATCAGTAAGAGTCCTTTCAGTGTGATGAGGTGCTGTGCTCAACTATGCTAAGACCTGATGAAGGGGAGGCTGACGTTTCTCCAAATCCTGCCCAGAGCAGTAAAAATAAAGCTTGTTCTAAGTTTTTGGTCAAATTCCTGACTTCCTTACTTCTAGAAATCTTGTTTTGCACATACCTGGGCTGTGAAAATCCCTTGTTTATCCCTGCAGAAATCCACTAACAGACGAGTCCTATTTAATGTGACTAACTAAGAATTAGACTTGTCTCTTTCATTTGCCGCTTTTTGTTTTATAATGAGAGCCTGACATCACAGTCATCATCATTATTAGAATTAGGGTTTTTCTGCTTGCTTTGTTTATTTTTTTAAATTTTTTTTTTTAATCTTTAAAACATTAGGGACTGAAGGCTGGCCTCCCCTTCCTCACACACACACACTTTGTTGAAGGATCTTTGGAAGGTCTGAGGAGTAATTATTGTGAGCTCTTAATGCTGTAATTGAATGTGTTGAATTTTCAACAAAGCCTGATTTCATTAAACTCATGAATTAGCCCTGATGTTAAATAGTTGTTAACAACAAACAAAAAGAACTTTTTCAGAAGGTTGTGGGGTTTTTTTCCTTTATCTTTTCTTTGGTGAATCTGCTGACTCTCAAAAGGTTTGGCCACTAGTCCTCTCCCTGGTTCCCCGCTCTTCTGCTGGTCCATCAGCTCCAGGGCTAAGGAGAAGTGGTGGTACGGGGGAGCTAAAAAACCCACAGAAACCAAAAACCAAATAAAAGGAAAAAAAGGGGAAAGGAAGCCTCTCCCCCTGTCCCTTGGAAGCAAGACAGAAGGACTATGCTGGAGAGAAGGTGCTGTCTGTGGAGATTTGTGTTAGTTGCTGGCACAGCTACAGCTTTCTGCATGAAACTAGGTCACTGCTGCCAGGGAATGTCTGTGCAGATGGCTCGAGGTGTGTGGCCAGTCTCTCAGTGCCAGCTCAGGGTGGCCAGCTCAGCTCCAGAAACCATGTAGCCATGTTGGATGCAAAGCTGATAGATCCAAATGAGAGATTTATTGTGAGTTGCAGGGAGAAAAGCATTGGCCTGGCTTCCCTGTCTCCTGCCTCGCAGGGTCATGCCTTGGCCATTGAGTCAGGCAGCTTTCCAAACCCACCTTGCTGTCTCCTGAGGAGCATGGAGAAACCCTGGCAGTCTTGGTGGCAAGCTCATACCTTCCACAGCATGTGGGCATGATGTATGACTGGGCTCACGTGCCCAGCCTGCCTGTCTCTGATGCTATGGTAGGGCCTGGAGAACAAAGCCTTTCAGATCATTCCCCAGATTTCTGCCTGCAAGTGGCACAGACATGCCACTCCTGCCTCAGAGGACAGAGGAAGAATTTTACCAGTGCTGCAGCAAAATGTAGGTGGGAATGGGGAGGAATCAACCAAAAAAATACCCCACCCCAACAACCCAACCCAGCAATGTATTTAATTAAGTCTTTGGAAGATGAAGTTTAGCTCCCAAAATTAGACTTCGGCAGTTGGCTATTCTAGAATGTGAAACCTATGTCTGTTTTCAGTCTATGAATGCACAAGCTAAAATGTTTTCCTCTTTTTAATTTTTATTTATAAAATCCAGTTCATAACAAGATTAATCTGTTCCATCAGGATTTTTAGTAGCCAGAAGGGTTTTTATTGTTGGTGAGCATGGGTTTATGAGGGTGGAGAATCATCTGTTTTTGTGGCCAGCTGTTGGCCATTGTTAGGGACTATTAAAAAGTCTTTGTACATGTGCCTGGATATGTGTTTGAGGGGTATGCCATCAATCAGCTTCAAACTACAGGAATAATGATGAGACGTCTAAGGAAAATGTTTCAAAAATATTGAAATAGCGTATAGGGAAAGGAATTAATTCTTCTGCACGGTGCCTCTCAAGTGTCCAGAAATTATGTACTAACCAGCTGCCCTGCCATCAACACTCAACCTAGTCCCGTAACACATGATACTGCCCTTTAAACAGTGTTAGCTGTACATCTGTTACAGCTCACTTTCCTTGAGAAAGGAAAGCTTCATGAGCAGTTGTGCCTTGACAGATAATGGTGTGTCAGCAGAGCATAGTCTTAGACTCCTCTCAAGTGTCCAGAAATTATGTACTAACCAGCTGCCCTGCCATCAACACTCAACCTAGTCCCGTAACACATGATACTGCCCTTTAAACAGTGTTAGCTGTACATCTGTTACAGCTCACTTTCCTTGAGAAAGGAAAGCTTCATGAGCAGTTGTGCCTTGACAGATAATGGTGTGTCAGCAGAGCATAGTCTTAGACTCCCCCAAAATGAGTTTGGTCTTAATGAAAGATTTTAAGCTAATGTGCTTTGCCTCTCATTTGCTGCAGAGTGTATGTGGGCATGCAGTCAATTGGAAGAGGGTATCTGGTAGAGAAGCAGTGGCTCAATTGTGTGTTTAAGCAGTGAAGGACTGCTGTTTGGTGATTCTTCACCTATTCACATAGCCAGGTTCTCTTCCAATGAATAGTGGTCTCCATGGCTTGATTTTAGGATGGAGGTCTTGTGACACCTGGCAAAGGCTTTCCTGTTTTCTGCAAGGCTGAGAGGTACTGTTTCTGGGAAGTACCAGACAGGAGAAATCCTCAAAAGGGCAGGCACATGACACCTAGGATGTTACTTCTTGCTCCCTGTCCTGGCTTTCAGCAGCACTTGGAATCTCCAGGAATGGTCCTATTTATGTCTAGCAATGGAAGTCATCCCACCACAATGTACACATTTAACTCTCACTCAGGATGGTGCAAGCTTCCTTTAGGCCAATATGAAGGTGCCCATCTTCTTCTGGAATCATGGTTTCTGCCACCAGCAAAGTGGCTTAAGTTTATCAGGGATAGTGACACCTGAATAAAATATGCTAAAAAGCTGGTTCTCAAGAAATTCAGGTTCCAGAACATGAGAGTGTTTCCAAAGTATGTTTAAAAGATAAAGAAATTACGGGGGGGAACTTCCAGGGCTGTGTTGCACATTGCAAGATATAACCTGCTGAATGAATTTAAGTTAGAAATTGAAAACTAAGGAACTGACTGGGTTAGAAGTTAACTGTAAAGCAGATTCAAAGGGGCTAGAAGATGACATGAGAAAATTAGCTGTGACCTCTTGAATTTTGGCTTGCTGTGTTCAAAACCCATGTTTACACTGGAGACTATAAAGGATGAGAACAGGTATTTCCACTGTGGATTGCAATTATGCTTTCTGAGCTCCTGAAGTACACATAAATAACGTATACTTTGGGACTGTGTTAAAAGCCAGCATGCATAAAGAACAAAATTACTTTGAATGGTCTATGATGGTGTTATACTTTCACAAGTGACTTAGGAAAAGTACTTGCCTGCTGCATGCTAACATCTCCTAAGATTCTGGATGACTATTAGATCATGCCATATGAACTTAAGCAATGGTGTCCTGATTGTGCTTTAATATTGTCAACCGTTTTAAAACTTACTAGTCAGGCTATCCTCAAAAAACATAAGATTGAGAAATCATGAGGTTTTAAAAAAATTGTAAATTGTCTGTTCTTCTTCTCAGCCTTGAGGGTTTATGTTTTCAGTCTTGTCTTTGCAACAATGCCTGCTAAAAACTTACTTTTAAAACATTGGAAGTAGGGAATGTTTGGGTAATCACATGACTCCAAGAACGGGGCCCATAGGAGAAAAAAAACCAAAACAAATCCAAAACTGAAAACTTGTCATAAATTCTCCAGGAGACTATGATAAAATGCTCTGGAGATGAATCGTATAGATGAACAAAAATAAAATATCAGCTGAAAACAAAAGCTGTGGCTTCCTATTTTCCCTCTCTGAATAGAATCACATCCAATTTTTAATAAAAATATCAATGAGGAAAACAGTCATGCTTAATAAATAATTAACTTTACAATGTTTTCCTCTCAGCCATCCATTTTTAACCCTGGCCATGTTTTTAAGCCCATGTTTTTTTCCCCTGAAATGGAATAAGGAAAACATTAAACTTGATGGCTACACATTTATAAGTTGTAAATCAGTGCAATTGCATTGCAGTCCAAGACCTGGGTCACTGGATGGCCTAGTTTCATGAGTTGTTCTCTTTGGTTTTGTTCCTTTTCATTTCAGCGACTACTGGGGAGAGTATGTGAGCTTAGTGTCTGCAAATAGTCCTCAGATGAACTCACATACAGCATCTCAGTAACTCTGTTAGCGTCACCTTCTTCAGATGTCTTCACCAACCAATAGACTGTCAAAGAAAATATTGTTATAGCTTGCATGGACAGCAGAATCCAGCCCTTGAACAGACTCTCACAAAGAACAAATACAAGACACAATTTTTGCCTTTATATTCAAATACATGCTATTGTTCTGTAGTTACATAAGTCAGCCATTCAGAGAACAGAAACATCATCATATGACTTATGTAACTAACCATTGCCCAATCCTGCAATGAGATCTGTGTGGCCAGCCCCCCCCATGCAAAGCCCCATTGAAGTCCAGACAAAGATCACTCCAGGGTTGGAACCCAACATGGTAGAATTTATGACTGTTTGCAACAAGCTACTCACGAAAAAAACAGAATTAATCCCTGAAGAAATGGGTGAATCATTTTCTTGATGAACAAATACATTCTATTCTGTTCCTAACAGCTTTGTGGATAATTCAGGATTCAGAAAAAAGGCAAAATTCATCAAAGCAAATAGACATTAATTTCTAATTATATGTCCACTTCTTCAAGAAGGGGCAATATCCTTGGGCAAACAAAAAGAGGTGTCTGGAGAAAACAATCTTCTGAGAAAGGATTTGTTCGTTCTTGATAACTCAGAAATTCACCCAAGATGCAACCAGTGGTTCAGATGGTTGAATTCAGCAAACACGGCCCTAGAAATCAGATTTCCCCAGTCCATCACTCCCTCTTCCCCTGCCTTCCTACATCATTTCAGACCACCTTATGTAGAGTCAGGGTGTTTACTGCCAGTTTGCACCTGATGACACAGAATAACAAGATGCATCCAGCCTATGTTTTCACCTGAAGAGCTGAGACAGAGAATCATGATATAAACACAATTGTTTCTATAGGGAGTGTTATTCCAAACATTTCAGGAGACATTAAGAACTTTATTGTATACATAAAGAAGATTTTTGACCTAAATACTGTGCCTGGAACTTGCGGGAACAGCCAAAATACTGTAAACAGATTTGCTTTTTACTTTGTGCTTAGCCAAATATTGGTAAGAGGCTTAAACATCTAATTAGCCCATTTTCTTACCTTGCCATCTGCTTGATTTGCATTTTAGGGCCAAGATCTGTTGCTTTTACACTCAGTGTTGTTACCTTTACAGAAGGTATTCTATATAACACACATTTGTCTACAGCCATTGTTGTTTGCCGAATAAAACAGAGAACTGGATAGTTTAGCTATGGGAAAACATATATGTGGTGACTAACATGTGATTTTTTTTCCTATAGAAAGTGAGTAGAAATTGAGCTTTCTTTAATTTGCTAATACAAGATCTATGGAGGAACCATCCAACTGAGAGTGGTCCGGATGCTACAGTATGGCTGGCTATGATCCACCTGTAGTTGTGATCCTGAAATGCAGCAGTTGAAAATAAATTCATTTAAGCTATCCTTACAGCTCTCTGGCTGACTATGGTAACTAAAGAACAGCAGTGTACACTTGCAGCATCTCCAGATGACTGTGTTTTCCTGTTTTGATGGGGTGGATGAGGAGAAAGCCCACTACCAGTTGCTGTGGCTCAAAGTTGCCAGCTCTGAAAGCCTGGTGGAGGGAAGCTTGACTATGGTTGTGGGATCCATTCGCACAGATGGAAGACTATGTTTTGTGTATGTGAGGAGGACCACCATGTTGGTGGCCACTGGCCAACCACATGTGTGGCCAAACATGTGCAGCCTTTGCTCGCAGTTGCTTTGGATCATGGCCGCACCAGAGACAGCAGTTGTTAACTCTCCTATGTGACTTCAGGGGACATACTTACCATGTGGGCTGGGATGGTAACAAGGGGATAAGGCAATGGTCCTACGAAGGACTGGTTGTCTGTAAGACTTGTTTCTCAGTTTTGTTTTTCCCTCAAAGGAATAACTCTCAGTGCTCATAGGTAATGCATATGTCTAAGTTGCTGCAATAGGCAGGCTATGCCTACCCCATCTACTGTAGGAAGGCAATATCTCCCTTGTTAGTACCTTCTGCTGGCAGGATGTTGTAAAATACTAGTGTGTTTTGTGCATCTGTTTATGGTTGTGTCCATGTCTCCACCATCATCCCCATGTAAGACATCAGCTCATATAGCTGGTTTCTTCCCCAATAGCTCTTAAAAGCCTCATTTCTACAGACAAAGTGCCACTCAGCTTGGCTTCCCCCAGGAGCCTGGGAAAATGCTGGGTTGCACTGGGACCTACATGCATAACATGAGCTGCTCTGTCAGGAGTCTGGACTTTGGGACCTGTTGAGCAGACGCCAACTGCAGTGACACCAGTCAGCTGTCTGTTTCTATGTACTGTTCCTCACTCACCAAAAACCACCATGGCCTCAGGCTGGGAAAGTGCTTGAAACAGGTATACAAGGAAGCTGGGGAGAAGCAGCTGAACCACCAAGGAATCTGTCCCTATTTGCTTCCTCACAGCAGGGAGTAGAGGCAGGGATGAAATTATTCATGTATGGTGGGCAGGATCAGACCCTCTTAATAAATAAGCCAGTTTAACTTGAAATTTCCCAGCATCCACTGAAACTTGGCATAAACAAGGTGTCTAACTCATTGAACTGGGGTTTTCCCAATTAAAAGCTAGAGGAACCCTTTGCAAAGCTATATGGCTTCCAGCATGGCCCAGCTTCTATTTTCACCATGTAGATTTGTTTACAAAAACTGTTTTAGTAATACCTGCCCCAGCAAGTACTGGGTTGTTTGTTTGTTTGTTTGTTTGTTTAAATAGTTCTTCATAATTAAATGGAGGTAGTCCCCAGTCCTACACATTCTCCATCACTTGTATGCTCTCCATGCAAGGAACTCATTGCTGTCGCTGGAGCTACGAAGAGATGGAACAGTTTTCTGAAAGTGCCCAGTGCTGTCTGAGCTTTATCCCAGTAAAATCAATTTTAGGGAAGAGAAGAACAGATGTGAAAATCCAGCTGTGCTGGTTCTGGCTGGGATAGAGTTAATTTTTTGCTAGTATGGGGATGTGTTTTGGTTTTGTGCTGGAAACAGTGTTGATAACAGTGATTATGTCTGTGCCGCAGCAGGTATATGTCTGAAGGGATTATGGCTCAGGGATAAGTGGACTCTAGAGAAGGTACATCTTGAAGTGTCTGTGGCTGTGGATATGTCCATGCTGCAGCAGATAAACCTTGAAGCATCACTGGCTGTGTATGAGGTCATGCTGAATCATTTCAATGTGTGTGGCCATGGATAAGCCCACAACAGAGAAGGTATACCCATGGAGAGACTGCTGGACCAAGTTTTCTTCTGAAAGAGCCGTGCCCATGGGTAAGGCCATGCTGGAACAAATGCTCCTCCAAGCCACCATGGCTGCTGATAAGTCTATGCCACAGCAGGTACACCCCTGAGTAGACTGTGGTCTTTGATAAGGCTCCACTTGGAGCAGTTACACCCTTAAGGAGCTGCTGACAGTGGATAAGTCAAGCCAGAGGAGGGGCAAAGGAGGATTTCATTGCAATGTTCAAACCTATACTCTGGCCCAAGAGGACCAGGAGTGGAGATTGTAATAGAAATACTTTAAAATTGTTGTAACCTGTGATTTGACTTGAATATTCTAGGAATTACTATAGCAGGAACAACCTAAACACAGGTGGACAAGCCTTACAAGAAGCAGTGCAAGTGTCACAGTGACCCAACCTGAGCTGGCTTTGGTGCCCAGTAACTCCACACCGCCTCTCCTGTCTAGGGTGGCCACCATAACAGATGGACCCAAAGGTCATGGACTAAATTAACTCAATGAACATTCTGTGGACATTTCTGGACATTTTATGGACATTTTACAACAGTGAGTCATAGACTAAGGGGGTGGTATCTGTGTAGTATATCAAAGGGTGGGAAGGCAAGGGGGTAGTGAGTGAGGACATATTGCATAGTGTGGGACCTGAGCATGATTTAAATGGGATGGAATAAGAGATGGAGAATGTGGTGGTTTTTCCTGGGATGGAATTAATTTTCTTCATTGTAGTTAGTATGTAGTGTTGTTTTAGATTTGTACTGAAAACAGTGTAGATAACACAGGGATGTTTTTATTACTCCTGAGCAGTGCTTACACAGAGTCAAGGCTTTCTCTGCCTCTCACACCACCCACCAGCAAGTGGGCTGGGGGTGCACAAGGAGTTGGGTGGGGGCACAGCTGGGACAGCTGACCCCAACTAACCAAAGGGATATCCCATACCACATGATGTCCTGTTCAGCCTATAAAGAGAGTAAGAAGAAGGAAAGGAGATCTTTTTCCCACAGAAAGGCTGCATGTGACTATATGGGTAAACCCAGCAGAGCCCCAGAATGAGCTTTAGCACTTGTCATGATCAGCTGTATTAGTTAATTGTCAGCACATGTCCTGGCACAGTGCAGGCTCACCGCCAGCCAGCTCTCTCCAGACAATGCCCAGGCACAGTGTGGCCAGAATGGGCTCTCTGAGGGATGCAGGCATGAGGAATGTGATGTGGCTGGATGTGTGGATGTGAGCTGTGGATGGAGGGAAGGTCCTGGCCTCTCTGATTTACCACTGCAGAGCTAGCTGTCTTGAGCAGGTTCAGGTGTTTGAAGAAGTTGAACCATGAAACCTGTTCTGGCAGAGTGTTTGGGATGTGCAGCCCTCATAGGTTTCAGTGAGAGGGGTGGGTTAAACTCTCTCCCACCCCTCTGTCAGCATTCAGGAGCTCTGTCACATACCCTGCCCTGGGGTTTTTGCTTGCCTCAATACTTATTTCTCCTTGTTCCTCCCTCCTGTTGTTGAAATTCAGATTATCCCAGACCTCTGGTTGACAAGTGTTTGAAGCACAGCTTTTCCTCTGGCTTGCTGAGGAAAACAATCTTGAGTACTTTTTTTTTTTTTTTCTTCTTCTTCTGCTTCTTCTCCCAGTGTATCGGATGCAATCCACTACCATCTTTTGAAGGCACTTAATCCTCCCTTGGAGTTTTTCTCCTAGGGCTCAGGCTCCTTCTGTCAGTGCTTTGAGTTTGCTTGGATAGTAACGTGGGCTGAGTTAAAATCTATGAACACTCAAAAGCAATTATAGTTCCTGTCCCAAAGACCCTTTGCTCAAATTACAAAAACTCCAGGAAGCTACAGATCTGTCAGCTGAGACTGGAAATACAAACTCTCTTTCTTTTTCCTTTTTCTCCTCTTTCTCCACCACCCCCCTTCTCTAATAATCAGGGAGGTGGGGAGG
>NW_010263978.1:34537-38525 GCF_000690775.1 Eurypyga helias
TGTTTAAATAAATGGTGGGTCGGGGGCCAATCAAAAGCTGCCAAAATGGGCGTAGGGAAGCCTGTTTTCCCACACAGTCTGCTCTTTCCCACCCTAATCACTGGAAATAAAAAGGCCTAATAACCAAATTCCTTCTTTTCCCTACTTACCTCCTCACTTTCGGGGATTTTGCAGCTCATTGTTCCTAGGCACGACCAAACCTAACTCTCCCCCTCCAACTGCTCCTCCCCCAAGGCAAACTGAGACCATCTTGCTGAACCATAATATAACATATATTGAGGGCAGATGATCATCTGGTGTAAATTATCCTAGCTCTGTTCATTTCAATGGAGTTCCAGTAATTGAGGTCAGCTGAAGACCGTACCTTTGTTGTATTTGTGGTGTTTGAAGTCAGTTCCTTATAAGGGTATGGATGTGCAAGTTTTCTCTGCTCATTTGCCACCTTTTGTGGGGAAACACTGAAATGGTTTTCAGGCTGCATTCACCTGGAAAGTATTATGGAAGTCTGAGCACAGCAGCCCTCTTTCATGCCAAAGAACATTTATTTCTCTAAAGGTGAGGTGCTAAGGAGGCTGGGGTCTGCCTTGAAGCATGAAGGGAGCAATAAAGGGAGGATCACAGATGCATCAGTAGGGTAAACCCCCCCCCCCTCCAGGATGCAACATCTGTTAAAAAGGCTGAGGGGTAGCAGAGACTTCTCCATGCTGTAACAAGGAGCTCCCTTACCCTGCTGGGCAGCTGACCTCAGATCCAAAAAATTGTGGTTGGCCATGGCAACAGGAGTTTCTACATAGGATTTGACTTCCATGTGCTGGTGCACATCCAGAGTGAAAGAGACCTTGAGGGAAACCTGTCCCATAGAGTCTGCTGCCTAGACACTGCCGCAAACATGGCCAAAGGCAAATCACAGACGTTAATTGATTTAAGTTCAAAGATTAAGTGTAAGATCAAGGCCACACAGGTGATTAGTTGTGGAGAAGACAGTTATCCTGACACTTACCAAATGGAATATCAGGGTGCAAAGAAATTAGGACCCTGTTACACTGCTGTTCATGTTCACATGATTTAACAGCATCCACTTTTATCTTTCAGCAGCAGACCAGATGGGGTGAAGAGAGGCCTGTTAAGCTCAGGATTGGTGACTTTTTGTGCTAGACTGTAGTGGTTCCTGGATGAAAAGCAATGCCAGAAAAAGAAAACAACTGCAGGGACTTGAGTTTTGAAATTTAATTGTAACAACATGGCAAGCTACATGTGAAAGAAAAGAGAAATGGCTTAAGCATTGTGGCTTTTGGAGTTCTTGTTCATTTAGTAAAGGTGTGATTGGAGCGCCAACTAGAGAATGTATCAGTGGGAAATGGTCAGTAAGAAATAGCTCTTTCTGAGGCATTATAACTACTTACTAGTATTAAAAATCTGGGCCCAATTAAGTTTATATGAAACTTTTGTTCCAAAACTCCAAAGCATATGAAACTTGCTGGGTTCTGTTTGTTGCAGCGAAGATTTGGCTGTATGACAGCACTCAAGCACACATCTCCACTTGCCATCCTCCTCTCATGGCTGTGGCAGCCCAGGATGAAATTGTTCAATGCCAAGCGGCTCCATGTGTTGATACCTCAGTAGATGGGGTATACAAACTGCAGTGGATGGAAATGTGCAGCAGCACAAGCGCTGGGTGCATCCAAGGCCTCATTTCCCTGCACAGTCCACTGTCACCTGGGTGGACATTAGTGCAGGAGAGCTTTGGTAGATGTCATCTGCTGAATCTGCTGGGGCGATCTGGACAGTCCTCTCCTTCCAGAAAGGCTGAAACCCTGTAAGGGGTGACTACAAGGTGTGAGTATGTGTGCAGCTCCTGTTTACCCTCATGACAGCAGGTAGAGAGGGGGCCTGAGGCTGATGACACCCTAACTGACTGGAGGAATATTCACCAGAGGATGCCTGCCAGCAGCAGACCGGGTGAGATTGGTCCCAGTGGACTAATGTTGGTTAGTTGGTTTTACATGGCCAGCTTTGCTGCTCCTGATAGGGAAGCTAAGGAGTCATGAGTTTCCCCGGCGATGTGTCCTGCTGCCCTGCCACTATTAGCCAAAATGGCTGGAAGTAGCAGCCCAGCAGTGTGAGCATGGCTGGGGTCCCCATTGATACCCTGAAACCTTGGTGGTACTCCATGTGGTTTGACAGAAGTTTAGCCAGTTTCCAGAAAAGCTGTGAATTGCTTCGGGATGTGGGTGCCAGGGCAGGTGGATGTGGGTGCCAGGGCAGGTATTCACAAATCCAGGTGGCTGCATTCAGCAGGCTGACATGGCTTCTCCCATCTGAAGAACATTTCATGCTGTTCCCTGTTGCAGCAAGAGTTGATGCTACATTTGCATCTCCTCTCTAGGCAAATGGAAGGAAGGAAGGAAGGAAGGAAGGAAGGAATTGGCTCCCATCCAGCTGATTTGTAATTAGGCAAGTGAAAGTGACTCATGAGATACTCCTCCAGTGCTGGGGAGCAGACTGACACGCAGCAGGGCAGGGTGACACCCCATCTCTGCCACTGATGCCCAGACATGTAAAATTCTTTTCCCAGTGAAATTGGAGGGACTTTAAGTGAATAATTAGGCATCAGGCCTTTGCTCTTCCTCCTGTGCAGCACCATATTTATATAACATGGGGATAATATTTCCCTGTGTAATAAAGGGTTTATAAGATCAAAGTCCATTTTGTCTGAGGGGTTCTCAAATACTGTGTTGTTAAATATTAATGATCAGAGAAGTATTTACATGGAGGGCTGCTTGGGAGGCTGAAAATGGAGACTCTAGGCATTTCTCTGTCACCTATTTTTCTGTCTGGATTCAGTATTTCATACAACTTGAAAGAATAAACCTCAACATGTAACAGTAAACTGATAAGTACTTGCAAAAAAACCAAGCAGGTGTAGTCCCTCACAAATGACCTTAAACATTTTTTCCCCCTTAATTCCTTGAAATAAACCCACATGATTGCATAAGCAATAAACAAAAAAGTTCGTGCTCAACAATCATCACAACTTCTCTAAACTGGATTCTTGTTACACTGGGTCCTACAGATTGCGGAAAGGGAAATTCCAGGGTAAACCAAAGACAGGAATTTTATTCTCTCATGAACATTTAACAGAACTTTGCAGCAGAAATAATCTCAGGAACAATCTCTGTCCCTTATCAAGGTTTAAAAGCAATTTCCCTTTGCAAGAGGAGAGGGTGGACACTCATAATTTCAGGAAAGCCATTGAGCCTTGCATTGTCTTATTAGAAGGTTCCCCAAATATGTCAGGAAAACAAGTTGCTCCAGTATTTGCACTGTCCTGGCCCCCTGCAGGCTAAAGCTGATGCTGCAGCAGTTTGTATTTCAGACCAGTTTTAAAGAAGGGCTGGCACTACTGTCCTTGCAATGACAGCCTCCACCCATCGGTGCAGTTGTGCAGACAATGTCCAGTACTGCTCTTCAGAAAGTTTAGAGGTGGGGTAGAGTGTGAAAGTAAGCTTAACAAATCGAAAAAATATCCCATCCAGAGATTCCTGATAACTGTGACTCCCAGAAGAACCAAATGTAAAAAGAGGCTGCCATTTCTGCTT
Organism: Eurypyga helias; assembly: GCF_000690775.1. Taxonomy (NCBI): domain Eukaryota; kingdom Metazoa; phylum Chordata; class Aves; order Eurypygiformes; family Eurypygidae; genus Eurypyga; species Eurypyga helias. Next base: position 38,137 of record NW_010263978.1, read on the forward strand.
GAGCCCGGTGGGCTGGCTCTTCTTTTTAATTTATTTACTTTCAGTCAACAAACAAGACAGGCATTGTACTCAGCCACACTTGTGATTTGGAGAAGAGAGCCTGATGAGACTATAAAGGAACGTGGTGCTGTCCCAGTTTCCTCTTGGGGGCTGAGTGTAGCTTCCTGCTGCTATCCCCTGCAAAAACTCAGGACAAAGGCGTGCTATGTTGGCTTACACCTGAAGCTGAGCAAACCTCACAGTAGCCAGCCTGCTGAGGTCTTGCACTCACTTAGGATGCCCCTGCAGGAAACACACAAAATACGGGGGATAGTCACTGGCTTCTTGGAAAATCCTTGCTGTGCTAGTAACAGTGCATTAAAAGAGAAGAAAAAGATCTACATCTTTCT